>NW_013666919.1:300461-310850 GCF_000517525.1 Limulus polyphemus
GCCGGGCTTTTTATTCTGTATTTCTTTGTAAAAAATTATAACTTGCTCATTAAAAATAAATTTTTTACACAATGTAAATTTATTGCTTTTTTAAAAATTAAACATATAATTGTCCTTACAACATCAGTTTAGTCATTATAACATAACATAATGTTTTGGGACAACATGGGACCTATTGGTCCATGTCGGCTGTCCCATCCTCTAAACCAAACTAAAACTATTGATAAATAAATTAAGGCAGCCCTTATCATCATGTATTTTCCTGCGTTTAAGGATATGACTGACTGTTAATCCGGTTATAACCGCTAGAAGACTTTGTTTTACCTGTGATCCTGGTCACGTTGTAGGTGTAAGCGCATCTCCACTGCCCTGCCTTTTTCATCCTTCGATCTGAATATTTTTTTTATACACAGATATTGTGTATGTGATTTTGTATGTTCATTGTAAGTCTATTTAAAATTGCGATTTATATCTCATACTGTTGTGTTATAATATATAATAATATCAATTTTGACATTTTGTATACACCTAGCTTAAACGGCAGATTTAATCTGATGTGTAAGTTCGTAAGTCATCGATTACTATATTCAGGTAACCACATGGCGGAAGTGACCTCGGAGATAAAAACAAACAACACAGAAATATAGAAAAACTGATAATATGTGTATATGGGTAAACACAGAAATATAGAAAAACTGATAATATGTGTATATGGGAAAACACAGAAATATGGAAAAACTGATAATATGTGTATATAGGAAAACACAGAAATATGGAAAAACTGATAATATGTGTACATAGGAAAACACAGAAATATGGAAAAACTGATAATATGTGTATATGGGAAAACACGGAAATATAGAAAAACTGATAATATATACAGGAAAAACACATAACTTGTAGATTTTTCTCGGGTAATTTTTAATTACAAATAAAGAAATCAGCATTACACCAATTGAACAGTCTACATGAGTGAGTTATATTTGTAACCTTACCTCATAGTGTCTTAGGGCTCAACAGAGCTGTATATGAAATATTTGTTTCAAATATTTAATGTACGTTGACACAAGTGTTTGTCAAATTCACATCAACCAAGTTATGTGCTTCATAGGAGGACCTACATAATTTATACTGGCGTGTTTACCCACACATTTGCAAGGAGTGCTAAGACCAGTTATATGCTAATCCATAAAGGGTGTCAACACATTGGGGGAAGGAGAATCCTCAAGCAAATCTTGCCCACAGCTGAAATGGTAGTTGAATTGGAACAATAAAGGTGATAAAAAAGTATTGCACTCCTTTGGCAAATGTGTCAACCGGCTTTAACTGAACAGGCTAGTTAGGGTTCTCAAACCCATAGCAGGGATGAAGAGCATATCAGAGCAGCCTCCAGTTAATGCGGAACTTTCTGGCTAGATTGATCACTCTGAACTTGTTTAAAAGTGATCAAGGATTAGCACATAGTTACCAGAGAAGCCAAAGACGAAGATTTATGACTGGTTACCGTGATTCAAAATATGATACTGAATGATGATTCTGACCAATATAGCATGGTTCCTTCGCGCGCGTGTGTGTGGTGGCAACTGAATGCTACTCAGCTGGTATCAGAGGCTCGACACCATCCCTATGGAGGTAGCAGGAATGGTTTTATGTCCCACGTGCAGCTAGAAAACAACTCAGTTGTTATTGACTGTTTTTAACTTAATCTTAATGACTCAAATTCAGTATGTAGATCCGTTCAAGTATTTTTATTCCAAAGAACCATTACAACACTAACTGAATATTGAAAAATAATTTTAGAAAAGTAGCTAAAGATAATTAGAATTAGTCTGACTAGCGTTGGAGACACTCATGAATAGTAATAAGACCCCAAAACTAATTCAAAGCAGCAGAAGAAGAAAATCAGCCTTATTTGGAAGAGAGGTAATTGAGATATGACATCAAACAACAATTTAAAAAGATAATATGTTTGGTGATTTAATAAAAGTAGGCGGGCAGTATGTCCTTGTGAAACAAACCTGACTTTTTTACTGTATATTTATCAAATATTGACATTCTTCGGTATATCATTCAAATAGTTTGTAATAACAAATATTCATTCATGGCTTTAATCCGATATTTTTTCCCCTATATTTCGTGGTATCGGTTAGTTTCACATAAGATTGTAAGTATCAGCTTCTTTTCTCACGTAAGACAAATTTATTAATATTTTCACTTTAATATTTGTTTCATATTTGCTCCCCAGTGGCACAGCGGTAAGTCTCAGTCTTAAGATGCTAAAAAACTGGGTGGGCAGAACAGAGATAGCCCATTATGTAGCTTTGAACTTAACAACAACCAAGTTATGTGCTTCATAGGAGGACCTACATAATTTATACTGGTGTGTTTACCCACACATTTGCAAGGAATGCTAAGACCAGTTATATGCTAATCCATAAAAGGTGTCAACACATTGGGGGTAGGAGGATCCTCAAGCAAATATTGCCCACAGCTGAAAGCAGAGAAGTGATAGTTGAATTAGGAATGGGCAGAACAGAGATAGCCCATTATGTAGCTTTGAACTTAACAACAACCAACCAACAAGCTTCATATTTTGAGATGCTTTGTTGAAGTGCCTACATATGGGTCATTGCAACATTATGGACCATACAAGTTGTGGTTCCAGTTACTTGTCTTTAAAACTGATTTTATCCCATAAATATAACTAACCCTTGAGTTAAACTATCGTGTTCAATTTGCAATCTATTAATTTATTTTGGCTTTTGCTTTAATTATCAGCAAAATTATGTTAGTAGCCCAAAATAACATCAAAAGAAGTTGACACAGATTAATTCATCATGTTACTGTAAGACTGTAAGAAGTTCGTTTCTTGTGTTAGCTATAGCTACCAAACATTGTTTTTTTTTGTTTCCAGATCCACCTAACCAAGATGTCCGCCACAGGCTCACTGACGTGGATCACTATTTACTTATTCATCAGAGATTACTCTGGTATTGCTGACACTCGCGCATGTGGAGTGGCCCAAATCACATCATGGACAATATTTTCGAATTGGATCATCAAAGAAGAGAAGTGACATAGGACAATGGAAATGGTGAAGCACATAACTGTACAAGACTACGGAATGGAAAACAGCTAGGACTACCATTAGCAAGCAGTCTCTCATGGTTAGTCTGGAAGATATCCTGCTGTCAGTGGTGCCCACTTCAGCACCACCTGTGGATCTGTGTGGCCTCCATGTCTCAACCACAACGTAAATATCTTGTAAATGTATGCATCTAATTTTCTAAGTACCTTATATCTATCTATTTTGATTTATATTTAATCATTGTATTTTGTAACGTACTTCAAATATTTCAGTTTCTTTTTTTTCAGATTTATATTGTGTTTTAAGATACATTTCACGATATTTAAAAAAAAAATCTGGTTTTTCTTTGTTAAGTTATTTTGCTCTATTTCTATTTATTATTGTGGTTCAATTTTGCTTTTATTTTACTTCCGTGTGACATTTTAGTGTTATTGTGATAAATTTGGACTCTGTATAACATTGCACTTTTACTTGTCATAATATAGCTGTATGTAGTTACGATGGATTCGATGAGTTTTAATTAGCTTTAGTTTGGATTTTTTTAAATCACGGTCCAAAAGCAATATATTAAAAAAGATACAACATAATGTAGTATTCTGGCCAAATTTTTACTAATACTTGAATTTATTTTGTTTCGATACGTACATCAAACACAACATGTATAATTTCACTCTTAAGTTCCATAGTCACATATAATGACATCTACATCCTCATTGGTCATCGGAGAGCAGACATGTCCTATTAAGTCTTGACTCTTCCAGACTTGTCAGTAAACAATAATACCAGTTTTGAGTTCTGCTGTTCTAGAGTATAGAACAATGAAGTGTACATTTCATAATAAATTATGTTCTAATGTGTTACTGCTTTCTTTGATAGATTGTTTAGGCAGAGAATTCATACTGGAATGGACGGCAACTGTCTGTTGTAGAAAAACAACAACTTAAATCACTTGTTTAAAATTTAATATTTTGATCTAATCAACTTGTTATTTGATGAAGACTAAAATTTTACTATTTTCTTTAATTCCAGTTAATTGTGAGTTAATATTAATTACAACTCAACACAATGAATCCTGTTTAATTAAGTGAACAAGCAATCTCTTCAACGTAACATTTATAGATGTAAAATGATTGTTTGTTTGTTTTGAATTTCGCACAAAACTACACCAGAGCTATTTGTACTTGTCGTCCCTAATTTAATAGTGATAAACTAAAGGAAAGACAACTAGTCAACACCACCCACCGCCAACTCTCAGGCTACTATTTTACCAACGAATAGTGGGATTGACTGTCAGATTATAATGCCCCCACGACTGAAAGGGCGAGCATGTTCGGTGACAGGGATTCAACCCCGCGACTCCTATATTGCCCTTACAACCAGGCCATGCCAGGCCGATATATAATGAACTTTAAATCAAAGTCAAATTTGCATATTACTTCCGAATGGGCATATTATTTTAACATTAGATATGTTTTCACTTGTTTAACATTCAGTGTTTTCCCATCTGAAAGGCTCTAGGTGAGTCAGTGGTAAATTTATAGACTACCAACGCTAATATCCAGGATTCGATTACCCACAGTGGACAAAGCGCAATTAGCACAATGCTTTGCGTTAAACAACAACAATAACAATCTGTTATCAAAAGTTATTGTTTATGAATTACTGTATTTGTCATTATTGTCCCATAGGTTCTATTTTTAAAAAAATATCTCTTATTTGTCCAGATTCCTGAACATTGGTTTGCTGGAGCTCTTAGGCAGTGATCCTAGGGACAATGGAATACACAAACAGCTTAACTCTTTTAACAGTGATCCTAGGGACAGTGGAATACACAAACAGCTTAACTCTTTTAACAGTGATCCTAGGGACAGTGGAATACACAAACAGCTTAACTCTTTTAACAGTGATCCTAGGACCAGTGGAATACACAAACAGCTTAACTCTTTTATACGGTGATTGTGTAAAAAAAACATTTGGATAAAAGATTAAATGAATTGGCGTAAATTAATAAAAGGCAAGAAATATGTTTGTTTTAGAGAAAAGCCACATTGGGCTATCTGCTCTGTCCACCGCAGGGAATCGAATCCCGAGTTTTAGCGTTGTAAATCAGTAAACTTACCGCTATCCTGTCGGGGGAAAAGCATGAAATATTCAGTTAGGGATCAAAATATCTACATATAATTACACGTTTATGTACATTTGTCGGATTTGAGAGTCGTTAGCCTGATCTTCGAAAAACACACAGCTTGACATCTTGAGTTTTTTTGCGTTTAAATTTTCTTAATTGGAGAGCTAGATGCATTCATCGATTTGAATAAAATGTAGTTTTTACTTTTGCTAAAGCGAAGTCGTACCTTTTGCTAATTTGTTTATTTTTGTGTGTCTGACCGAAATGTAGCCGCATTTTGTGTCTAAAATGTACGTATCTCTTACAAGTAAAATGTACATAATTTGTAACTCGGGTGTAGTTCCATCTTTACAGAATCTTTTCATTGATCTGTAGTTTCTTCCGAAACGGTAAGACACTGACGAAGATGTATGGTATTTTAATACAAAAACTATGATTGATGATTAATTTGTAGTATTGACAGAACCTATATTTGTGCCTTCTGCTTGGAAGAAAGCACCCAAGGTCTTAACATTATAAACACATTTACCATATGAGCAATTACAAAGTCTTCTGCGTACCGTAGAGAAGAAGTAAAATAAATCAAAAAGGCATTAGGTGGAATAAAACAAGTAGTCTGGAAAGGCAATCTGGAAATATTTATTCAATATTGTAGTTCTCTAAAATAAAAAAAAATGATTCTTCAACTAAAAAATAATTTTGTTTTCAATAGTTGCCCCCCCCCCCTATATTGTAAGGAACAAGGTTCCGAACAAAGCCTTTCGTGAGGATCGTACAGAGAGTTCCCACGGTCAAATGTCATCATGTTCATGTTAGAAAGAAACGCCACTCAGTGGGACATCAGTTTGGCCTAACGGGCTGTGCACGTAAACACGCACACACAAAGCAGCCCTGTGTTTATTAAACTGGAGTGTGGCTTGCCACATCTACACACTTCACCAAGTTGTTTTTCCTTTCAGCGCCAACTCATCTTCAATGCTAATACTTCTTAACTAAGTGGAGTTGCATATGCTTCTGTTATGAATACGCTTAACCCTAACGCGATCAAATTTCACAACCATGTTATGGGGATATTCTCCCATGTGAGGACTTGTAAATAAATATTAACTATTCTGTTGTGTTCTTTATATAATAAAGCTTTAGGCAGTGTGTTGATATGTTGAATAATTTCCTATGGATTACTCTTGTCTTTTATCCTGATGAAGAATTCAGTACAGTGTCCAAAACATTGTCTTCAAAACCAGCCAGAAAAATAGGAGCAGTCCATAGGAAACTATTCAACAAAGTAATTTCTGTTGTTTACCTATTTTCTGGCCCGGTATGGCCAGGTGGTTAGGACGCTCGACTCGCAATCTGCGGGTTCGCATCCCCGTCCCACCAAACATGCTCGCCCTTTTAAGCCGTGGGGGCGTTATAAAGTGACGGCAATCCCACTATTCGTTGGTAAAAGAGTAGCCCAAGAGTTGGCGGTGGGTGGTGATGACTAGCTGCCTTCCCTCTAGTCTTACACTGCTAAATTAGGGACGGCTAGCGCAGATAGCCCTCGTGTAGCTTTGCGCGAAATTCAAAACAAACAAACAAACCACGGTTATCGAAACCCGGTTTCTAGTGGTATAAGTCCACAGACATACCACTATGCCACTGGGGGGCGCTAATTTTATTTTTGACATGGTAAATGAGAGTACATGTTCTATAATTACTGTATCTTTTATGTGGCTTCTATTAGGCAGTGATAAAACTGCTTTTAGTCAGCTTTTCTGGAAGTACTAAGAATCTTTTACCCAGCTGGTAATATGTGTCTAATTATAATATATATTTTTATATTTAGGGAGCAACATTATATTAATTGTTTGTTTGTTTTAAAACAAAGCCACAATGGACTATCTGCTGTGCCCATCTCTACTAGAGTCTATCTCCAACAATCTATGAGTTTCGGTTTTCATTTAATATGTCTGTTGTTCTGGACTGAAAACGTTTAAGACATTTCTAGAAAGAAGCTGTCATACAAAATATTGGTTGTCATTCGAATAATTGTGGTAATAGTGAATATGACGTATTCAAGTTATCCACATCAAGAAGATGCTAACGTTTCCTTTTCGTCTTCTAGAGGTAAAAGTTTTCATCAACTCTTGTTTTCTGACTCTATTTCTGCATATACGTAAAAGCTGCAAATAGATTGTTGGAGATAGACTCTAGTACAGATGGGCACAGCAGATAATCCATTGTGGCTTTGTTTTAAAATAAACAAACAATTAATATAATGTTGCTCCCTAAATATAAAAAATATATATTATAATTAGACACATATTACCAGCTGGGTAAAAGAGGTATGTACGTGAAAGGATAACAGAAGTGTTACTACATTTTCAACATTCCTACTCGTCTGATCATTTAAGGTATTTTTCACTGTCACAAGTTTACTAAGTAATACAGTCACTTGTGGATAAAGTGATGATGAAAGTGAACAATTTTAATGCTATTAAGTATATTCACAACAGTATTCATGAATTTATTAAGTTACAGACTGGAAGAATATTCTCACCAGTTGGAAACACCTGAACTTGAGGTATTCGTGTAGCATACATGATGTTGTTGACTTTTATCTTATAATTTCAGTTACCTAGTCGACTACTTATGTTCAGATGACGTTAACACATTTATAACCTATATAACGTCACACACACACACGTCATGAAGATGTCAATACGGTTACTTATCTCTGTATTTTCATTGGACGTTAGAGAAAGAAGCAGCTGAAAACAACAGGTGTTAACAGAGTTTAAAGCTATACAAGAACGAATAAGATATGTGATACTTAATTAATTTCAAAAACATTTTCGCTTAAAGCAACGAGAGTTAGAAGTTCTTTTACTATAAACGTAATCTGAAGATCTCAGTCTTTGTCTGTCTGGAATTGACATGTGTTCTTCTGACCCGTACTTAATAGCCTATAACAAAGTCAGATATAAAATCATATCAGCCTTCCACTGGCCCGGTGGTAAACCAGCGGGTTTATAACGCTAAAAACTGGGTTTCGACAGTCGGTAACGTTTTTTTTTTTTTTTTGTCGTTTACAACAAACGAACAATACATATCAATCAAAACTGTTAATCGTATATGTAAGACTCTTCACATGTGCATATATATATAAAGCGACATTAGCTTTAACTACTATTACGAGTTTCATAACAAGAGTGGTATTTTATGAACAAATATATAATATATTACATTTCTATTTATTAAGTTTTTACCTGCCTTTATCTCTCCTATTCATCTATTGTATATCTACATCTTTATTTGTATTTTCCGTGCGACGGAAAATATTTTCTTTGTTATAGCTTTCAATTATTTAATTGGTTGCACAAAAACTTATTTTATTACTTTTGTGAGAGTACAAATAAACTTACTGAAATGGCTAGAACGAGGCTGTGTATATTTTTACTCTGCTGACAATTGCTGTCGGTTCATGTTAGTGAATCATATTTTATTATGGACAGAGCATGCTATCATTAAATGTATTAATATTTAAAACAATGCATATATAGCCTTTTCTAACGCATATTTACTTAAATACATCATTTACAGAAATATTAGCGTTATATCTTAGAAGTATAAAAGAAAAAAGTATATACACTGATGTTCAATAAAACAAAATTAAAACAACACAATGAACAATCTCCCTTTTGGTTTGCTAAGAGAAGGCAGCTGCAAACGATAGTAAGTTAAACAGTTGGAAAGGAAAATTGACTGTTTGTTAAATTGCTTTCGCATAAGTCATAGTACAATAGTTTAGACAAATTATAAAAATATTTAACAGATACCCTAAAATAATTTGTTTTTTTGGTTGAAATTTGCGCGAAGCTTCTTGGGGATTATCTGCGCTAGCCGTCTCTAACTTTGAAGTGATAGACTAGAGAGAAGGTAGCTAAACATCATCGTGATATAACTAAATAAACAGCTTACAAACTATTGATTACATTAATTGTTCATAGGCGATTAAATCAGCACTATAAACAATAATGAATTAAATATCGCTATACCTTTATCGGTCCTGGTTGTCAACTTATTGTAATAACGGATAATGGTAATAGCACCCAAATGTGTTAGGGATATTCCATCTATTAGACAAAATCCAAACTCCGATATCAATCTAGTCAGCCGTCATGGAAAATCATTTTAAAAAAATCAATCAAATAAGGTTACGAAGCTGAGCGCTCACACCCACAACGTCTCAGCTTCTACTGCCTTTCACTATCTATAGCCAGTTGTGGGAAGGAAGTTACCCTTAAATTTCTTAAAGTAGAAATGAATTGAAATTGGGCCACCTTAATATTTCTACCAATTAAGAACCATAAACTTATCTCGATATATTGGATATTTTCTTCAATGTCTTTAAAAAAAAAATTCAAGAACAATTAGTTATCACCTCGATTGATAAAGCTGGCTGTAACTTTGGTTTTGTGTGTAAAAAATGATACGCACAAATTTTACTTTTGAAATTATTACCACAAGTACTTTTCTAGAATTACTTTAAAGAAAAATAATGCTGTAACTAATTCAAGGAAGACTATTAAAAAATGGAATCTTCATACAGATTATTCTTGTACGAATTTACCATTTTTATATGCAATTCCAAAATTGCATAAAAATCCTGTGAAATTCAGTTTTATTACTAATTCTGTCATTAAATCTGTTTCCATAGTACTTAACAATATTCTAGATGTCTTGTTTGGAAAAATAAAAAATAGTCTTCAAATAACCAAAATAATTATCTTTGAATTATTGAAAATAACGTTCCAGTTTAGAATGTTTAAATAATTCAAATTCTTCAAAAACTGTCAGTTCTATTTTTACATATGACTTTACTACATTGTATACTAAAATAGACCTAAAAATTTGATCAGGGTTTTCAATTATTTGTTCGATACTTTATGAATAATGAAATAACTATTACTAAATTTAAATTTACTAGAATTCAGTGTATATATATATATACTCCATTTCTGTATTTATAACAGTTATGTTACTTTTAACGAACAAGTATATAAGCAAACGGTGGGTATTCCAATGGGAACGAACTTCTCTTCAAATATGGCCAACCTGTATCTGTTCTTTTATGAAAACTCATTTACGAAGCAGTCTTTAAATCCTAAATTATACATTTACACTTTCC
>NW_013666919.1:311698-316000 GCF_000517525.1 Limulus polyphemus
AAAGTGTATTTTGTTTGTTGTTAAACACAAAGCTAAACAATGGACCATCGATGCTGTGCCCGAAATCCAGTTTTTGGCGTAAAAAGCTCCCAGACTTGCCACTGAGGGGCGTTAAAGTGCATCAAACTGAAGTGTTATTTTATAATTTTTTAACCATTGTCAGACTAACTAGGTCGATGGGGAAAACGCCAACGAAAGGGTGTGTACATTTGTATTTTGGAGCAAGACACGTTGAGCTATCCGCTGTGTCCACCGCGGGAAATCGAACCCTGGATTATAGTGTTGCAAGTTCCTGGAGTTACCGCTGTCCCACAGGGGGACACCACCGAAAGGAACTAATATATGTATATATCGGTCCTAGTTGTCAATTTATTATCATAACGGATAATGTCCAAAAGCGTTGGGGATATCCCATCTATCAGACAAAATCCAAACGCCGATGTCAATTTGGGACATGTGCATATAGCCCTTTGTGTAATTTTGCGCGAAATTATGAAACATCTGCTTTTGTCTTCGAAAGCAAAACAAAAAAAAAAACCAAACTTTAATTTGAAATGAATTGGTGAGTACAGGTATATGAAATGATGTGCAGCAACAGAAAAACGGAAAATAAATTTTAAAAGTTTAAAAGATTCGAAAATCCGATGTTTGTGGAATAATATTTTCGTTTTGTACGTTATTGTTGTTGCCATTTTTTTGAAAATGTTTCTAGGTATTAATGCGAAATACACCGTTGTATGATAACTGTCGTTTTTGGTTGGGAAAAAAATATAAAAAATGCTACGCTTATAATGAAGAACAGTACATTATTCGAAAGTTTTGGAGTTTCTGTATTTTTTAAAAATCACTATGGAAATAAAGTGTTTCGAGATGGAAATATTTCACGCTACTTATGAAATATATTTCTTCAAACTTGTTGAGGAAAGGTTACTCTGTCTGAAGAAAGATATTCAATCAGGTGAATCCAAATAGCGAAAAAGTTAACTGGACGAAAGCTAGTTCTCTTTTTTAAGAACATTATAATAAAAAAAAAAAGTGTGTGATAATATAATAAAAATAATTAATGAAGAAGTTCCGATTCAAAACACTTAAGATTATTTTTGTTTTGGAAGAATTTTAAGGAATATCATGCACGAAATACATTTTATTCGAAACTTCAAGGACTAGAGAGAATGTCAAGTGAAGCAAAAGCGTTGTTTACATAGTGGCATCTAGTGGTAATTGTTTCAGTTAGCAGTTACAATCGTGTCAAAATTTTGATTACAGCGAACATATAGTTAAACACTAATAAAAAACAAAACAAAAACTTACATGTGAAAATAATAGAAGAGTCTGGTTTATATATCAACCTAAACATCTATTTGGCTCGAGATGTTTTGTTTGACACTGAAGATTGCTAGCAATATTTATAGATTCCAAACTTAAACTTTATAAGTTATTAGATATATTAAAAGTATTTATTTTCGAATATTATTGCAAAGTTATTCGTAATTTTGAGCCGATAGATTAGAAGGAAGGCACCCACCACCAACTCTTGTGTTACCTTTCTCTAAACGAACAGTAGAATTTGATAGCCATTCTTATAGAGCAAGGCACGCTATCTACCAGTCCACGCCCTATAAGAAGTGAAACTTATATATTTTTTCAAAATCCATTTCATAAAATTAATTTTAGAGTTATTTATTCATAGACAGAATTAACTCTGATATGGATAACAGGAAGAAATGATGTATTTTCACAAAAACATTTTAAAGGTTTTAAATGAGACAAAGCCATAGTTCATCTGAAGTAGCATGGTCGAGTATATAATTATCCATGGTTATTTTTAGTTGCTTAACCTCTTCCGGTTGTCTATGGTACTTGATATTCCTCCACCCAAACGCACATGTACTTACAAAAAAATCCAATATGCCACTCACAAAAACATTACAGCACAGGTTCAAATCTATAGTCATGTAAATCTTGTGAGATACTACTCACTTTATTGGAGTAAGGTATTTTCATGAACGTCCCAAAATATTAGACGAAAAAAGTCACTGTCCAACGATATGCGATCTCTCTCCTAGAAGTTGGGATTCCAGCAACAAGATTTATTTTCTGAACGCAGGTAAAAGTGTGTGTGTGTGTGTGTGTGAAAGAGAGAGAGAGAGAGAGATCATGTCACGCCTCAGATGTTTTGGAATCACTAGCTTAATTGATAGAGGGATAATATGAATTTACGATATTGAAAACAACAGCGTTGAAATGGAGAATGCTTGAACATTAATTTCTAATCACTAACGGTTTTCCTGTAAATGATTACTGAGCATATGCTCAAAGTATGTTTCTATCGTTATATTAAAGGATGCATTTTTATTTCAAAAGAAACGTCGAAAAGCAATAATGAAAACTTAGTTTTTGTTGTCACGTGATACACGAGCTGTAAAGAAACTTGAACTTTTGCAAAATACAAGTAGTTGTACAACGTTAGTTTGTAATATCTGCCACGGTTTATTTGT
This sequence comes from Limulus polyphemus, assembly GCF_000517525.1. Classification (NCBI taxonomy): domain Eukaryota; kingdom Metazoa; phylum Arthropoda; class Merostomata; order Xiphosura; family Limulidae; genus Limulus; species Limulus polyphemus. Next base: position 314,197 of record NW_013666919.1, read on the forward strand.
TCAGTATTTTATAAAAACGATACATTTTTGTTTAAATACTGAGAATTTTTTTTAATGATGTCTTGTGCTGAAAATATATATGATCTCTCCATAACAAAGCACAGGCCAAATAAGCAGATATATATTCCATTTGCGAAAAAAATGAAATGTTTTGCTACTCTATAGTATGTAACCAAAAGGATTTATTTCGGTAAAGCAGCCAACAACAGTACAAGCAGTTACATCTACCCGATGATGACAACTTCACTCCAACATTGTTTATAGTTCATGCATCATGTGACAACAAAATGAGAAGTTTATTACTGCTTTCGATGTTTCTTTCGAAATAAAGGAGTAAAACTAAAGGTAATATAAAACTAACTATACAGTATATCATAATTAGTTCGATGTGTAGAGATGCCTTTTAGCCATCTCTCATAGAAACTAACGTACTTCGAAAGTTAACATTTTCCTATACCGAAAGCGTATTTCCGATTACACTTACCTCTTTTCACACTATCTCTTCTCTGCCCATCTTAGCGTTTGTTTGAATTATTTCGCTTGTTCCAGTCTTTATATTCCAGTATATTGTCCAAAGCAAAGTAAATCTTGTGATACTCACCACCTCGTCAATGCGCCCCCTATCCCATATCCGTATAGGAGCTTTCCGTTATTACTTCCTATTCACTTGGAGACTGTTCGAATTAGCAGACCCGAACACCAGCCATTGCTATGGGGAGGAAGAGTGGAAGAGGAGGCAAGTATTATCAGAAATACATTTTCGGTATAGGAAAATGTTAACTTCCGAAACACACCTATTTCCTCTCACACTATAGCTAGAATCCCACAAGGTTGAGCGGCTGGTGATGGCAAGATCCACACATAAAACATCTGCATAAAAAAAAAGATATGCAAAAATGAGATATGATAATAGCACACTAATGGCCCACACTACTACTGGAACAAAATACTGAATAGATGAAACATTGTATCCAACTTATGGGATTCGTCCAGGCTCCAACGAGGTAGAAGAGGTCCCACATCTCGTCATTGGAATTATAGGGCTGTGGCTCCAAAGCTAGATCCAAGATCCAAGGTGTAGTGGCTAGGGAACGAGGACTGTTTATTAGTTATTTTGTAATATAGTATTATTGGAACACAACCTGAAAGTTATAGAATGTTGCATGTTCAGCCATCAGAATTATGAAGAGAAAACATGCAACACAAAAAAGGTGACAAACTGTTGCCCCAACCTGAAGTGAAAAATGCAACAAGCTGAAATAAGAATTATGGGAAATTTCACGTCTCACTCAACCTAAAGAAACCGAGAGTACCCAGCCTGGGGGGGGATTATGAACAGAAATTGTAACTCCCCAATCCGAGAGACAAGTTAACCCTTCCTCTCCCAGGAATTACGAGGAGGATGTGGAACAAACTAAATCCAACCAATGGCATAGGAATTGGTTCTCTGCATACAGAATGAGAAGTCAAGGATCCTCTTCCATGATCAAATTAAAATAATGACCAAAAGATCATGTTCAACTCAATTACATAGTGAAGAGTCATCTCTGAACCAAAGTTACGAGGAGTCTCTTGTGTGGACTGGTCCTGCAGCCTGCTCCCACCATACATCTGGGAAAACGAGATAGGGTTATTGGTAGGAGGACACCCAGCTTTGTCCTCTTCTCCTTGAGTGGAATATTGAGTTCAAGCATCACTCTAGAGCAGGGGTCACCAAACTACGGCCCGCGGACCGGATCCGGCCCGCTGCTGCACCGTGCCACAAATGAGCTAAAATATAATTATTTATATGGAAATATCAAAG
>NW_013666920.1:0-23798 GCF_000517525.1 Limulus polyphemus
GTTGTATTTTAAGTAAAGGTTTTTAATAATAGTTCAGTACAGTGTCCATCTATTGAGAGATAACTGAACTTCCAAGTATATTCTCTCAGTTATGTGGCCCGCTGTGAAAAAAGTTTCGTGACCCTTGGTCTAGAACAATGAATGTACTTCACTGCTGAATATTGTATTTAACATGTGTCAATTTGAGAGTATATATAGTGATCTATGCTACAGTGTACAGCACAGATACTGGTCCCAACTGAAGGAATTTTAGTTACAATGTCATAGTCCTACTGAATTCTGCCTACTATGTCGAGAAACAATTAAATCAAGTTTAAGAGCTCATAGATGGCAGTACGGTCTTGAGTAACTTCTGTGGTGTATAAAAATGGCATGGGTTTTCTACCTCCTTATTTTAATATAATATTTATCGGAATTAATTAGTTATTCTAGTATTTACAGTTTTCACATAATACGTAGTCATATAAAGCCGTTAAGTTTGTTTTATTATAGTTGTATTTGGTATTCTTTTGAGGTAACAACGAAAATCCCCGTGGAATCTGGAAATGTAATGATGCATATTGTACACAGTTGTCGACAGCAATGCTCTCAAATGGCAGGTCAGTAGATGCTTGAAGGTTACGATTTCCTTTAAGTTTGAATGAGAGTGACCAGTCATAAGGGTGTCATTAATTGCTGTGGCTGAGTCTAGCATTACCTTTCAAGTAGGTAACATAATGTTTAAATAGTTTGGTAGATTATCTCAGACAGATTAATCAGATAGAAGTTATCTCTGATTTAGTAAATATGATTATTCATTATCAAACAAGTAGGCACACACACTGTGTTTGTGTTAGCCTGAATAATAAAGGTGGTTTATTTGTATTTGATACTGTGTCCAGTCTCTTTATTTTGTTCTCATGAACTCATCTATTCAATAAACTCACAAATGTTTTTTTTTTTTGTTGACATGTGTATTTTCCTTTGCGCCTTTTATTTGGTTATTAAGTTTAAAAAAGGTTTTAACAATACAGAAATGCCCATTTCTACAACTTGAAAAATCTATGACCAAGAGAAATAGGCTGTATATGGAAGGAAATTGTTGTTTGAGAGAGTTGTCGAGCCTAGAAGAAGTCCTTTCCTGGACAATGGACTTTTGCAGATACTATGAAGATACATGATTTCCACCTCATTGCAGCCGACATCTCGGGAAAAAGAGCCACCAATGTATGGTGTATCCAGAATAGCTATTTGTACTCTTCCCTTTTGGATTAACCTTGTTGCAAGGGGAGCACGGAAGTGAGTTTGAGACCAAATGGGACTGACTTTCTTTTTTTTTTGTACTATATCAGTTACTATAGCGAGTACAGAAAGGTCATTTTCAAAGCTGAGATTGATCAAAAACTATCTTAGAAATTATATGATCTAGGAGAGATTGACAGAACTGTTAACCTTAAGCATAGAGGGCAAACGAACTATGCAATTTGATATGAAAGCCTTAACAGAAGAGTTTGCGCAAAGAAAAGGCGACACGGCAACCTTACTTTCGGTGAAATAAGTTTCATGATGCAACAAGTTGTGCTGTTCTACTGTCTTATAGCAGCAAGGAGACACCAATATTTCTGTTCTTCGGGGGTTAGAAAGCTGATGAATACTTTACTGAGAACAATTTCAAGAAACAAAAATTCAGACAATTACTTTGTATATTTTGATTGGGGGGGGGGAGATTTGGTTTCATAGGGAAGTTGATTAAGATTAAAAGGAATCAAATTAATCTTGTTTATGTAATTGTTATTCATTTTGGTTAAAATTTTAAACAAAGTGTTTAAGATTAAGTTAAATTTTATCTGTGATTAGGGGAAGGTGGGGAGCTTAAATTATAATAATAACAACAAACAAACAATAAATTTTATTGTTTGTTTGTGTGTTAGTAGATAACCACAAAGCTACACAATGGGCCTTCAGTGCTGTGCCCACCAAGGATATCGAAACCCGGTTTCTAGCGTCATAAGTCTGCAGACTTACCGCTGTGCCACTGGGGGGGGGGGTATATAATAATAATAATGTCTAAGACATTTATTTGTGCCACATTTTGAAAACTAAAAGTGCCGCACCTTGTCTGTACTGAATTTAGAGCTCCTCCCATTATATTTTGCAGGGAAGGTAGCATGTTATTTTACGCCATTGCAATAAATGTCTGGCAATAATAGATAAAGTAAAAAAGATTATATACTGATTCCTCATTATCTAACTAAAATCTCAATGATTCAAGACGTCTAGCCTAACTGTCACTTTATATATAAAGATCAAATTATTTCCTAAACTTTTGAGAAAGTTCTTGACATAAAAGGTACGACAATCTAGACATATTTTTCATTACTCTGTTTTATTTCAAGACCAATTTTCAGCCTTCAAGCCACGAATGAAACACGTTTCTTGGTTCTTGGGTCCTTGGAGATTTATAAAGTATTTGGAATTATTATACATAATTTTCTTTTGCTCAGTATACGTACTTCAACATATTGTCATATTGCCATTTAATCTATGGTCCTATATTCAAAATAACGTGTTTGTGCTTGTTAAAGGTTCTGAGACAGCTGTCACTCTGTTGGATTTTTCTTCGATCTGACTACGCACATGTCAAATGTTTAGGTATATGTATATTCAATTGACCTCAAATCAATTTCTAAAGTTTACACAATACCTTAGTGGGGTATAGCGTATTTGAATGGTAAAAATATTCAATAACTATTTTCTTAGTAAATAGATGGCAGCAACACTGTAAAAGTACACAGCAATGTTTAGTAAAAGGCGGAAATAGTTGTCCCAAAGAATATTTTTAAACGACTAGCTTTACTAAAAGATATTCCAATTTTTTGCTTAAAACATAAATACTTATTTTTTTATTTACGAATTTAATGACTGAAAGGAAACTAGAATCTTGGCGCGCATTTGGCATTATCTCTTAATGCTGTATCTCTGTTTATAAATGGTTCTGCTTACTGAACTTATATGTATCCACTCACTAAGTGACACACATCAACTTAAAGAGGCGGAATGGAAATATAATGAACTTTATCATAACTATTTAGTTTCAATTTTATTTTATGGCGTATATCAAATTAGCCTTATTAAAAAGATTAATTGTAGAATCATATTTTATTTTTTTATAATTTTTCGTCGCCGACATATCGCCATCTATAGGCAAATCAAGTCACGTGAAACGATAGATTAAAGTACAATTCGAGCTTGAATTTGACTTATGTTAAGTTAGGCGAGTGTGATCAAGGCCAAGACTGTGTCGCTTGCCAGCTATGTTTTTTTCAAAAAATTCAACCATGTTTATCTATCTTTTTTTATTAGTATTTGGAAACTGTGTGGATGGAAAAAAAATGTTTCTAGGTGGGCCACGTCATTGGTCAAGTAAGTTAAGACTGGCAGATGTTAAACAATCACTCCCAGCTGAACAGTGGGTAGTTCAAAAACTGGACCATTTCAATCCAGCAAATACAGAGACTTGGAAACAACGATACTTTATTAACGACACTTTTTACAGACCTGGAGGGCCAGTGTTTCTTCAAATTGGTGGCGAAGGAAAGGCAAATCCAATATGGATGATAGAAGGCCAATGGATTAAGTATGCAAGTAAGTTTAGAGCTTTAGCTGTTATGGTGGAACATCGATTCTATGGTAAAAGTCATCCTACAACAGATATGTCTGTTAAAAATTTGGTTTATCTTAGCAGTGAACAGGCTCTTGCAGACCTTGCATATTTTCGAAATTTTTTAAGCAATAAATTAGGTCTTCAAAAGAGTAAGTGGATTGCATTTGGAGGTTCCTATCCTGGATCTTTGGCTGCATGGTTTCGACTTAAATATCCTCATTTAGTAGATGGAGCAGTTGCTTCAAGCGCCCCATTTTTGGCCAAAATTGATTTTAAAGAATATTTAGGAGTAGTTCGTGAATCGTTAGCAACCTCTGGCAAAGCATGTAACACAGAAATAAAAAAAGCAGTAGATTTAGTTGAGAAACTACTACAACACCAAGTTGGATGGCAGATGATAGAGAAAACGTTCAAATTGTGTGACCAATTTAATGCTACAATAGAGAAGGACGTGTCAAATTTTTTCAGTTCTCTTGTAGAACAGTTTGAAGATGTTGTTCAATATAACAAAGATAACAGAGACTTTGAAGGATCAAAAGCAACCAACATCACTATTGACACCCTTTGTAGTATAATGAATAACACTAGCAAAGGTTCGCCATTGCAACGCCTAGGAAAGGTCAACTCGTTAATTCTTGAAACTTATGGAGAAAAATGCCTTGACCATAGATATGAAAACACAATTAGAGAAATGAGAAACTTGTCATGGAATAGCAGTGCTGCTGAAGGTGGTCGTCAGTGGACTTATCAGACATGTGTGGAGTTTGGGTACTTTCAAACTTCTAACTTGAAAGACCAACCTTTTGGTCACCATTTTCCCACAGAGTTTTTCACACAAATGTGCAGTGATATATTTGGGCCAAAATATTCAAAGGATTTGGTGTTGGAAGGTATCGATCGTACTAATACAATGTATGGTGGAAAAGATCTCAAAGTGACAAATGTTGTGTTTCCCAATGGATCCATTGATCCCTGGCATGCACTAGGCATCATTAAGGATTTATCTCCTAGTGCTGTAGCTATCTTTATAAATGGTTCTGCTCACTGTGCTGATATGTATCCAGACTCTCCAAATGACCCACCTCAACTGCAAGAAGCAAGATTGAATATTGAGAATCATATTGCTAAGTGGCTGCAACATGCTGCATAGAATAAGAGAAATTTAACTAAATTTAAATTTGTATTCTTAATTGAGTTATTCATGAATTGATTTTCTTTATTTTCATAAGTAATTCCATTATATTTTAAAACATTACTCTTTTAAATACTTAAATATTAACCAATTTTTAACTATTTTTGGTCATTTATTTGATAAAGATTTTCTCTTAAATGATATTAATTAAATACTCACCTTATACTGTTTTTGGTGTTATGTACTTTTTTCAAGTGGCAATATTTTATAATGGTTTATTACAAATATTCAACTGCAAGTATTACTAATGAATAAACAGATGTGTATTTATATTTTTTCATTATTTTATGTTAACCTGAGAGGAACCAGGATAATAACGTATTCTGTGGTGTAGGAAGGAGTTGCTAAGTGGGGTTGTTTAGCTACACATGCAGATTTTGGAGGTACTACAGTACTTTCGCACCCTCGGTTTAACTATTTCTCTTTATCTATCCCACACAAGTCTGAAATTTGTGGTTTAATACCTCATTAGTGTAATTTTTAAATTTTTTATCTGTCCACTACGTTTTGTGATAAGATATACTAACCTTATACAAGAAGAAGTACCGATATATTTCGATAAACATTTGGCTCAAATTTAAATAATAAGGAAACAATAATAAATAAAATGTACGAAGGTATGCAATTTTCGTAGTATACATAGATAGATATAAATAACATACGGACAACAAGAGACAAACTGCCACTCCCGAGAAAAAGTTAAAATTTAAATTCAACTTTTATTTTCCAGGAAATCGTCATCTCCACTTGTACTTTTATAATGTGCCGCCCTCTACTACTGCCAATGATAACTCGTTCTGTAAGTTAATCACCTCCTAGAAAAATGTAGTTGCCTTATATGAAACCTTGCTTGTATTTTCCAAATATTGAATTTGTCTTCTCAAACACACAAAAATCGGAGGTTCTCCCAGATAATCTCGTAAGCTTCAATAAGATCATCAATTATCCTTCTGTTCTTAAGAGAAAATAAGAAATTTTAACCTACACCAATAACCCTTCCGTACCCGGAATGGTCAAACTTAATTGCCCTCCCTGTGAACCCTTTCTAATAGGTCAATGTTCTTTCTTAGATAAGGAGACTAAAACTATACACCCCCACCCTCAGTGGCTCAACGATAAGTCTGAAGGCTTATAACACTTAAAGCTGTGTTTCGATATCCGTGGTGGGAACATCAAAGATAACCTATTGTGTTGCTTTGTTCCAACAACAAACAAACAAAATAATACCGTACTCCAAGTGACGCCTAACTGGTGATTTCCATTGAAAGATACTTTTCTTGACTTGTAATCAATATGTCTATTACACTCGAAAATTCTATAAGCTGAATAAGATGCGTAATAAATATAATTGATAATAATTACTGTTGACTAATTCTCAAGAAACTGATCACATAAATAATGTCTCAACCACTACTCTGTCTGTCGTATCCCAGCCGGATTCCTGGTAGCGAAAGGCCTCGTCAGCACCTGGATATAGCAGATATAGTGTGGTTGACATAATATTAAAATATTTACGTTCATAAGTTGTTATAATTACTATAAATAGAACACTGTTTCGATTGCTTGAGTGACTTTTCCACCACTATGCCAAGACAGTTTGCTTTCGTCACGCTAATGAATGGGTTTCCATTCCTAATTATGATAACCCAAAGACTTACATTTATTAAATGTAAATGCCCAAATACTTGTCCGTTTTACAGCTTCATACAAGTCATTCCATAGTACTTCAAAATTCCAAATAAGGCTAGAGACAGGCCTGTATAATTACTAAAGCCTGCAGGGCACAGACCCCTAACTTCGAACTTTATATTTGCTGCTGTTTTCTGGGGTTAGTAAATAAAACAAGTTTTATGTGAATTTAATGTTTGAAATGTGTTGTATAATCTACTTAAAGATGAATAAATAAAACAATGATCTTTATAGAGATGTTTCGTATCCTACACTAAATCGAGTCTGTCGTGTTTCCATATCAGAAAACACTAATAGTTCCAACACAGATGATGCCATCGTCCTATGAAGATATATTTATTTGTCTCATTTTATTTTTTATCTACCAAATTAGTACAAAACACAATAAATACCCACCCGGCTTTTAAAAGAGTGGCATATTGCAATATAAAACTGAAGAATTATTCTTTTCACCAAAGAACAATGGTAAATTAACAGTCGTGTGTAAAAATGGTAAGGCTGTTGTTTATTTCAGTTTGGATACTTTTTGTACGACAAACGTATATCGATTATATCTTTCAGTGCAGCCCTATCTAGAAATACCAAATCATCTCATTTCATCAAGAAACTTTTCTTAGTCTTTGATTATGCCCCTACTAGTATATTTAAAGGAAACAAAAAAAGGCACAGACACTCCAAGAGTACAGTTTAACTGGTTTTTTTTTTTCTATTCAAACACCACACAACCCAGTTAACTACTTTTTCTCGCAACAACGCCTACAGAGGTGATTTTATTCACTAATCTTTTGTGTGGTATCTTATCAAAATATTTTTGGAAAGTCTACGTACACCAAGTTCACAACCTTTTTTATAACCCAGAAAATAAGTATTTAGCCTCGTAAACAAGTTAACAAATTATTAAGGCTAGATTTCTCTAGGGTGAATAAACCCATGCTGGCTTTCTTTTATTATATCATTGTTCGTTAAATTTTTTGCAAGCTTCTATATTCGGTCTCTCTAAACTTTGCCATCATAGAAGTAAGACTAATCTATCTATATACAAGTAAAGAAACGTTTTTGTTTTTAAAAAAAAGGATGTAAATGTAGGGATAGCTAATATCAATCCTTCGAAAACAATGCAAACAAGATAGTAGGGATATCTTTTGCACCATCCTTACATAATAGCACAGGCACACAGTGTAGTAGAATGTTAACAGATAAAAATGGGACAAATTAAACTGAATTGTAATTGAATAGTTACATATATTGCTATACGTTAATTATTGCATGTGCTATCATGATGCAAATGCCATGCCTATTATCTTGTTTGCATTGTTTTTGAAGTATTGATATTAGCCATCCCTACATTTACTTCATTTTTTGAAAAGTTTTTTCTTTACTTGTTTTTTTTTATTGCAGTGTTTCAATAGACATAGGAAGGTTGTATTTATAACAAAGTTCTAAATACAATAAGATTCCAACTGTAATACTTATTGTTTATCCATTATTGGCTGGTAATTCCTGTTTATACTTAAACTTTTTAGAAGAACACCAAATTTCACTGAGAAAGCTAACTTCAAGGGGTAATGATAACATCATTTACACTACAATTATGATTTTTTTTTAAAATTACTACTAGTCATTAATAATACTTATAAAACAGAGACTCCATTTGAAACTATGTCATCTCGGTGAAATTTGTTGACACCATTGTTTTGGGTTTAGAGTTATCATGTAATAAAAAAAGAAGCAGAAGAATAAGAAATTCAAACTTTTTTTGCTCTGATAATTACAGACATTCCCAGAACTTGACTCAGTCTTAACATAGATGTTGTTATTAATGAAAACACTGTATAGTATTGCAAAGGCTTATAACACTTAAAGCTGTGTTTCGATATCCGTGGTGGGAACATCAAAGATAACCTATTGTGTTGCTTTGTTGCTTCGTAACAAGTTCATTTTGACAACGGTTTTAGCATTAACTCTTAATCAGATAATATCAAAGTGTCGTTATTAAAAAACTGTTAATTACTTATTTTCAATATGAAACTGTTTAAAAGCGAATATTTCCCCTGGAGTTTCAGTTATTTTAATTAGCAGTATTTAAAGCATACTGCATAAGGTTAAGTGAGAGTCGGAAAATGGATACTGAGATAAATTCAATAACGTTGATAGGTTCCAATTACCTAAAAATCATTATTCATTTTCACCAAAAGCCTTATTGGGATTAAGAAGCGTTAAAGTTATTAGTCAAAATAAACAAAAAAAACAAGGATAAATCTGAAAATTTCTTTATTTCAAATTTCAATGTTTTAAATGAACTTAAACTATTGTCTGAAAATGATTACTTAAAGCTTTTTAAAGCTTATATATATAAAATTTTTTTACAACTTACTTTAGATAAGCAAAGGCACTAAATCCTACTCCATTTGTGATTGAGCACAACATCGAATTCTTTTATGCACTAAAAATTTAAGTAGTGTGATATTTTTTAATTCTACTGAAATTGAAACGTAAGATTTAAAATAAAAGTATAGGAATACAAGATTTATCATATGTATTTACAGCACACCTACGCAACAGCTGGCTAAGTTATGCAATTTATTCCTCACAGCAAAACTAATAAATAAAAAAGACCGGTCATAATATTAAAAAAAAAAAAAACACGTTTCATTACCAAGTTGGGCATTTTGTCGAAACATATATAACATTTTTCAAATACACCCACGCCTAGTATTAGAGCTATTGATAAGAACAGACTAAATTCTTAACTACTCTAAACCAAATAAAACATCCATAACATAAAACAATACTCTTGCTTTTTGAAATATCTACAAAAACTAATTTCATAAAAGTATTACCTAATGAATCTGTGCTATCACATCTCTAGAATCCGTTTTAATGCTTTATGGTGACATGATTTTTATTGTCTTACACTCCCCACACGTATACATCAATTCTTAAAACTAAGCATAAAACATCCATTGACCACAATGAGCACAATTATGCGAGAACAACGCATGAATGTTTACTGCAACAATAAAAAAAAGCCTATAACATATTTGTCTAAGTTTAAATCTTGCTTACGACTCTGTATGCTTAATAATACGGACTGTTTTAAACTTTTGTCAAAATATATCACTCATTTAACAATTATTCAGTAATTAACTGTAATAGTTAAATTCTTAAGAAAAAATAGAGTTTTGAAATATTCCCGAATGGATAAGCCACCCAACTCGACAGCATTTAACAAGTTTAAGTTAAGCCTAATTAGGCTTACTTGTGTATGTGTGTTATGTATATATGACACACACTCACTAAAGTAGTGTTCCACTTCTTTGGTTTAAGTTTTGTGAAGTTTTTTTCCTCTATACATTTTTGTATAAAAATAATTAGACGTCTTAACCTTGAGATACTTAAAACTGCACAATACAGTACCTTAATTTAGAAATCAAAAACAGTCATGAAAATCCATTCACAAACTGAAAATCCAATGGTACAAATACATAAAACATTAGGAAGACGCATTAAATTGTTCAAAGGCACATAGGAATATATCTCAAGAGTCGAGTAGGAACACATCTCTTGTTCTCAACATTTTTTTCATAATGATTAAAATTACAAATAGACAGATCATTAAGGGTGCAAAAATAGTTAAAACATTATAATACTATAATATTAATCGATCTTTAAAAGTTAATTGTCTAACGATTTCCACAATGCACATTTTAATAATAAAAAAGGAAAAAAAAAAGAAATCCTTTGGAAAACCTAATCCAGGCGCAAGACAGTACCCATATTTACACAATGGTTTTACCCCACTCCAACGAGCAGTGATATCGTTGGTAATTACATGTTTTAATTAAAATATCTTCTTAAAAGTTAGAATAAGAACATTGGCATAAATCAACGAGAATAATGACAGTGAAATAAGATCAACCAGAACACAGCTAATGAACCACAGAACCAACTCCTAATTAATAATCAAATCCTTTGAAATACTTTGTCTTAATTGATAAAATGTAACTAATCTTAATCAATGACAAGTCTAATATCTAACGTCAATTTTTATCACATAGCCCTCGTTTCAAAGATGTTATAAAAAATACTGAAATTCATGAGTTACTTAGTTGTACAGGTCACGTTCTGAAATACACATGTAACAAATTTGACAAACTTGTACAGCGTAATTATGTAATTTACAAAGTTTTATTACCAATGCAGTTCTAAAGAGTTAGTAGTTGAAGGCACTTAACTGATCACTTCTAACTGAACAAAGACTGTGTAAGATTACCGTGATTACGAATTTGCTGTGTCTTTAGTTGCCGTCCACTTTCAATACTAAATAAACTACTACTGCGATTTTTAACCAATCACTGAGGCTAACAGCTTCGTGTGTAACTGCTACTGCGATTTGTAACCAATCACTGAGGCTAATAGCTTCGTGTGTAACTGCTACTGCGATTTGTAACCAATCACCGAGGCTAACAGCTTCGTGTGTTAATGAAATAAAGTAAGAATTTTCACGGAACATAAATTCAAAAGCTACCAAAGCAATGATAGTAAAAAAACAACCAACAACAAATGTTTGTAAATCTTCCTGAAACAATAACAGTCGAGGAGAAAACAAAATTCTCTATCTCTATTGTTCTTGAATTACAGGAGAAACAATTTTTGTCAATAAAAATAAAGTGAAGTTTAAAAATTGCAATGTATATGCAATATGTTGACCAGATTGCCGTTGACTTTTTACTCGTCATTTCTTTTCTCTGAATTGAAGTCAACAATGGCATGTAGCTCTTCGGGTGTGTAACCCAAGAGAGACTGGAGATCACACACGAAACGATACACGTAACGCTTACCAGCAGTTTTGTGAATAATATTTTTATCATAATAATATCGCAGTCCACGACTTAACTTTTCATAATTCATTTTCGGTTTGTTTTTTCGAATGCCCCAACGACGGGCTACTTCATCTGGGTCAGTTAGTTTAAACTCCCAACCATCACCAGTCCAGCTGATGAACCCCTGGCAAGTCTTGTCTGTCAGAAGTTCCAGTAAGAACTGCCACAATTGAATTGGTCCGCTCCCTAAAAATTAAAATTAAAAAAAATATTAATATTTATTTTCTAAATATCTAATTAACACTGAATAAATAAAATGTTTTGAATACACAGTTTTAAAGCAAATATTGGTAATATAATTGTGTTTTTCAACTAAACATTAAAACGTGCTTAAGTTATTAACCAGAATAAAGTGAAATAATTAAGAAGTTAGTTGGCAAAATACTAACAAAGTGTTCGATAAAGCATCATCTAACATGGCTAATTTGTAATAGTCATAATTTAAATGAAGATCTTAGTATTTATAGTTTTAACGCGAATTCCTCCTTAATTCAGAATTATTCATTTATTATTATTATTATTATTTTTAAAACGAAAACGGGTTTCAATTTAAGGGTTATTTTTCTATTACACTTAAAATACCGACAACTTAGAAAGTGCTCTAGAGGGCTGGTTACGGATGCTTAAAGAAAATAAAATACGTGACACGTTTCAAACCAACGTTTCGTGAATTGACCTGTCGACCGATGATAATATGTAATTTGGAGTACGTAATGACCAAGTTAAAACAGTACTCCTGCATCCTTCAGTAGAACCCCTGAAGCGTCAAGACCTAATGGGCACTTTGATCATGTTAAAGGTTTGAGTTTGTTTTGGTTAAAACATAACGGCATATTTAATATATAATCATTACGTTTATTGTATTAATTCAGTACAAAAAAAAATCATAAATTTAATTTCATTCAGTTGCCAAATAAATTTTGAAACGAAATGGTTATTCTCAACCGAATAACGAGATTGACAGTCACTCTTAAAAGGTACTCACAGGCGAATTGTTTGTTTGTTTTGAATTTCGCGCAAAGCTACACGAGGGCTATCTGCGCTAGCCGTCCCTAATTTAGCGGTGGAAGACTAGAAGGAAGGCAGCTAGTCATTACCACTCACCGCCAACTCTTGGGCTACTCTTTTACCAACGAATAGTGGGATTGACTGTCACTTTATAACACTCCCACGGTTGAAAGGGCGAGCATGTTTGGTGTGACGGGGATTCGAACCCACGATCCGTAGATTGCGAGTCGAGCTCCCTAACCACCTGGCCATGCCGGTCCTCACAGGCGAAAGAAGGGAGCTTGTATGGTAGTACCACGTCCTGAACACGAGACCCTACGATTCCCAGTTCAATACACTAAACACTAGAACACACTCGTACCTTTAACAAAGTGAATGATGGCTAAAAAAAATAGTTTGATGCGGCAAACATAAGAGAGAATGCAATCAGAGGATCAATAAAAACGTTAAAAAGATACACTTAATTTTTTCTTAACACATCACTAGAAGTAACAGTTGACAATTAACTTAAAGTGACGAACACATGAAATTGAAGTAACAGAGGCGGACACTTTTCCATAATTTGAAGAAATAATCAATGAAAATAACAAAATATACTGGAATTTGGCACTTGGAATATTGAATCACCGTCACAAAATAAAATGTCAAAACAAGGTATGGACCCTAGGTTGTGGCAATTAAACAAAATAGCATTAGCCGTTCTTTGTGGCTGTTATGTCATTTTTTTGAACTTTGTGATTTTGCAATTTCTTGTAACTGATCTAATTTTTTTTCCGTTTCTGATAAAGAATTCATACTATTTATTGAAATTTACTAGTAGTAGATGGATGATATTGAAGACATTTATAACAAATATATTTATCAATCCTTTTTTCGACACTAGATGGCAGTATAAAATAAATGTAAATACAGTAAGATACAAAACGGAATAAATATTAGAATTCTTAATGAAAAGAAAACTACAACGGATAGTTCAGTCTGTTCCGAAGTTGAATCATTAGCAGATGAGGTAGCATCATACAGATTTCTAATTTCTTTAGCCTGGTACGATAGGCTTGTTGTGGAAATAATCTAGCCAGCAATCAAATACAGAACTCAACCATGAGAATTGATATTGCTAGTAATTTCGTCAATAGCTAGCGGTAATCCTTCTTCAATATAGAGAAAATGGTTTTCTAGGTGCATAAAACAACTAAATACTTAGTTGTTCCAGAATTACTGAAGACTGATATTGGACGAAAGAAGTGTTTTTTTTTTTTAATTACGAATTTGAGGATGAACTAATCATTACTATGCAACACTGGTCCAAAACCGATTTTTTTTTCATCTTCTACGTTGTAAAGGGCTGTGCTTTAATGAAATTTAAAGATAGATTTGAGTTAATCCGTAAATAAATGTCAGTTTTTGGATTTCTTTCTGAAGTTAAAAGCAATTTAAAATGTTGAACACAATGAACTGGAAAAATCGTGCGTGAATTTAGCTGTGATACTATCCAGTCAGATGTTCACGGAATTGATTTAGCGGTGCATGAACTTAGCTGTGATACTATCCAGTCAGATGTTCACGGAACTGATTTAGCGGTGCATAAATTTAGCTGTGATACTATCCAGTCAGATGTTCACAGAACTGATTTAGCGGTGCATGAATTTAGCTGTGATACTATCCAGTCAGATGTTTACGGAACTGATTTAGCGGTGCATGAACTTAGCTGTGATACTATCCAGTCAGATGTTCACGGAACTGATTTAGCGGTGCATGAACTTAGCTGTGATACTATCCAGTCAGATGTTCACGGAACTGATTTAGCGGTGCATGAATTTAGCTGTGAACACTATCCAGTCAGATGTTCACGGAATTGATTTAGCGGTGCATGAACTTAGCTGTGAACACTATCCAATCAGATGTTCACGGAACTGATTTAGCGGTTAAACTTCAAGAGAAATTTGATACTCTTAATATACTACACTTTATTTACAAAAATGATTTAGCATAAGTATTATCTCAATGCGTGAATTACTCTAAGGAAGGTCTTACATTTCCAATTACTGAACAGATAAAGATAAAATAGGCAGCAACTGCCTAGTATCATCTATAAAAGAAAGTTCCAATTACTGCCGAGAGGAGTTTTTTTTAAAAGTTGACCTTAACTTAAACCTATCTGAAATCGTCAATGTCTAAGGAGAGTTTTATAGATTCGTCACGCTCTCCATCGAATAAGATGTTACAAGAAGGTTGAAAATATTGTAATATGAGCAATTTAAAAGTAAATTATCACACCTTATTAACTATATAATAATAGGAAAATCTGTATTTCTAAGTAAGTAAGATAAATTTCTCAGTCTTACGTCAAATTTGTGTATTGAAAGGATTTTACAATTAAATACCTTTCAGAGTATTCAGATTCTTTTTATATATTGACGTCTCTGAAGACAATCATTGAAATTATTGCTACAATCATTAGTACATTTCAGAAACTAACACCGTGTCGATAAAAATACTCCTTTATCTATCTAGATTTAAATCTCCTACCAACTGCAATGTTAGACATAACCAGCAAAGAATAAGAAATAACCTTTTCCGCAGCTTATCGTGCTATTTTAATGTATCTTTACTGTCTCAAAAACTGCAATAAAAAGTCACAAAACGGATGCGAGCCTTTCTATACCTTTTACACGAAATCTAAAGTTTTTGACTAGCATTTAGAACATTGTGCCTTGCAAGGTCTAATAAGGGTTCTGTGACAATAATAACAAATCTAGACGTTCTAGTAAACGACCAAACAGATAAACCAGACTATATCAGACTAATGGAAATTTAGAATGTCTTTAAACAAGCTTTAAAGCTACAGAAATAGCTATCACAGTTTTAATTATATCGTTTCTTTCTATACGGATTAACTTATAATACAAAGTCACCACGAACGGATGATAATTCAGTTAAATTGAAAACACTATAAAAGCAGCATGTTTTTCTTAGGGTTAAAATACGATGATCTAAATACCAAATTATCAGTTTTACTGATAAGGCACATAAAGTGGGATAGAAATGAACGCTCACTGTGAAATTAGCTTTAGCATTAATAGTGTAACCCTGTCTTATGTCTTAACATTGTACTTTTTTTCCATTTAAAAGTGATTTTCAATTAAGTCAGTATTATTGGGACTGATTTTTAACGGATCTTAAATGCTTGATTCGGATCACTGAACTCGTCCAATAAAAAAATTCAAACTATTGCTTTTTGTCTATCGGTTTACAAGATTACATACTTTTAAAAACAATGGTTTTCTTTTGACTTTGCTCTAATTTAAATTTTTTCGTGCTTGTTAAAATGATTCCATATCAATGCCAAACAGATTACCAGGCCTTCCGAATCTTGTTTTAACCAATAACATACCCGAGTAACCCGAGAGAACAGCGGCTTGAATGATTGGCTTGGTATCATCACTTCCCGTTAAAGGACCCTGACCGTGATTCTGGGTTTGGATTTGGTTTTCCTGATTCAGAGTAGAATTTGAGTCTCGGATAGAGAGCCCCGCAAAGGCTGGGTGGAGATGATGATTATTATGGATAAATGAACTGCTTAGAGGTCCAGGATGTCCTGCCAATTCAGACGACCAATGATCAGTTGGGCTGTGGAGAGATCGTGGAACAGTTTGGAAAGGTGGTTCATAATGATGTGGTACATAGCCTTCGGAAGAAAGTAACTCGTGAGAGTACCGAACTGTAATAGAAACAATATTTTCGTATCGTAAGATTATTTATTTATTTCACACACACACACACACACACACTCTTGTAAATGTTGACAAATTTTTGATGAAAACAAATTTGAAAGTTTTGTTAAAAACCTAGAAGTTTTTCTTTCATTACATATAATATTAATGCGTTATTTGTTATATAAACTGGAGATCATTTAGTTTAGAAAAAAAAATCATATTTCTTGCATATTCTTTAAAATTTGCTTTAGCATATTCTTGCATATTCTTTAAAATTTGTTTTAGCGTGATATAAACAAATTAATTCCGACTCGAATATTTTGCGACTTAAAACGATTCTTGATAGCTCACGCTATTAGGACAATTACGATAAACAACTACAGCGACAAGTAAAACTGTCATTGGACCTTTATCTTATAAAGGTACACTTAGAAACAAAACCACACTCTTGCTGACATAACACATTTAATACCTCTACACGTGATAACGTAAATTCTCATTGCTCTGCTGTTTACGACACGTATGTATTCAAAGATGAACATTGCTTACTTTCATCATCCAAATGTCTTATTTTTTAATAATAAATAACTAATGTTTTATATCTGAGAGAAACTAATAAGAATGATAGTTATTATACCTGTTTTTTCACCTCTTTGAAAAACTAGAAACAAGTTTGAGTTAATGACGACATCACTGGATTCGATACTCTTAAGAATAAAATTAAACTTTGGTTTAAATTCGTTTTCACTACAAGTTTTTTTATAAATGATAAATGGCTACAATGACATCATATAGGAACCTCCGTTAGAAATATGGACAAACTTGCTTAAAATTACATTATTTTGTACCAAATCGATGTTAAGATCTTTCATGTGCTTCACTAAGAAATAAATCGCGACATAATGAAGTTAAAACTGAAATCTAATACCAATTATTAAACCCAACTTGCCACACTCTAAAAATTAGCTTAAAATCTTGTATTTAACATTATTTATTCAAATAAGCTACAAAATGATATCGTAAAAGTCTACCGGTAGCCATAATGATAGTACTTAATATTTGCAGTGCATTCTATGGTTTTTCAAGACTTCCTTAATCTTTTTAATCTTAAATATAGGTTTAATGAGGAGTTAAAGGTTCTTTAGATTCCACCATCCAGACCTCAACAGATAATAATGGTGTTTTTTTAAAGCATGGCGGTTTCAGGTTTACATCTTCAAAGAATGTTAAAATTTACTTCAACATATTGCTTACGTTGTTCACATCGTATCAATTGCCATAACTCCTGTGATTTTTGTAATAATTCAAGAATTTTACCCCTGCTGGTGATAAATATAATACTTTAAGTTATGTAAATAGGTATTTTATTCAAGTATAATATCACTTTAATAACTACGAGTTATCTGGTTGTTGTTGTTTTCAAAGCATTGTCACTAAAAATACAAGTCCTCTCTTAGTGAGTTATTTTATCGTAATGATTTGGTAGTTTTTGTGATTCAAACTATTTCTAGAGTAAAGACCTGCTAATTAACATATTTAGTAATTGTAACACAGCCTGGTGTCAAACTAAGATTTAATTTTATCAATTTCAATAAGCCACCAAATTAATTAATAATTGTTTTCATAACAGGTCTCCTTTAATAATTCTGTAACGAAGGGAAATATAAATATTAGGTGCCAATTCATATTTAAGACTATTGACAAGTTTATGGTATACCAATATCACTTTCCATAAATTAAACTCAAATTATCGGCTAAAAACATTTTACAATCCCAAATGAATCACTCATATTATCGGCTAAAACATTTTACAATTCCAAATGAATCACTCAAATTATCGACTAAAACCATTTTACAATTCCAAATGAATCACTCAAATTATCGGCTAAAAACATTTTACAATTCCACAAGAATCATTCATGCACTTGGAAAACGTCAACAACCCGTCATTTTTATAAGCTATTTTCAATAACATAACACAGATAATTTTTTTAAGTGTACACCAATTTTCTTTGTTCTCTTTAACAGCAGGCACTTAAGATGTACACTTGACTACTATGGCACCACCTTGATACACAATTATGCATCCCAGAGTTACCTGGTGGTATAGGTGATCAATTTTATACCTTTACGTTAGCAAAATATCATTTGTACATGTAGTTTTGTTTATAATGTTTTTATACTAACACACTCTATTGATATATTGGCACCTGGCATTTACAGTGGTCTTTGTAAGAGTGACAACTGACAATACATATCACCGGAAATGTAAAAACCATTCAACAGTTTTTGTTATTACCTAAGCAAGATTTGAAACGATACTGGAATATCTATTCTAATGTATAACAATGTCTACTTTTCGTGCTATGAATGAAATGGGAAATTAACTGACATATGTTCTGAAACTAACACCTCTCTAACCATGTAATGTAATACTGTACAAGTTCAATGGTAGAGAATGTTATTGAAGGTGTCTCTATCTTATAACAGTAAGTTAGTTTTTTCGTAGAATGTCAAAAAGAATCAAAATGTGAAAAAAAAACTATTATAAAGCTAAACAGTGATAAAACCTACACAATATCTTTGGTATTTTTTTGTATAATTCAGCGTAGCACTTAAATACAAATAAATATAGTGCCTTTCACATGTTCATCACTCGTGAATAAGTAATGGCAATTCTGGATACCTATTAACAATAACTGAGATATGATAATTTGTACCCCTCCATCTGTTCCTAGGTTCATATTTTACCCGAAAAAAAAAAAGCTTCTGGAGCTGCATTGTTCAATTAAGCAACATTCTTAATTGAGATTTTTGGAGAGAAACAAGACTGGAATATACTAGTAAGCACGATCTGTTACGGTAGGAACACACGTTTGTTTTCAGAAAATACATCCTACAACTTTGACAAACGTGTAATAAAGACTCCTACTGAAAGCATCTGAAGTGTACTTACGTCTTGTGTAGCTTTTCGTAGGATAGCTATGCTGATAGCTGTTTTCTGGAACCATAAGTGGTGTAGAGGGGCTTGGGTAAAACTCGGGACTAGCGTCCAAACAGCCCGGATGAGGGGTATTAGCCTCTAACCCGTATTCTTGACCGTCATCAAACTGCTGATTTAAGCCCATCTCCTCGTGGTTCATGTCATTCAATGTGTGTATTGACTTGGTGATGTGATTATACCCACCTGGAAGAAGGAACGAAGTATAGATAATGTTTTAATACATATAGGCTTAAATGGACATAGTATTAAATTTTATTTTTAAAAAATAACAATTAAGTAAATGAAAAACAATGTTTACACTCTTTAAGTGTCTTCTGTAAGAGTAGGAAAAAAATCTCCAATCGGGAATTGTTTATTTGGTCTAAGCCAAGCAACAAGTAACTGAATACAAAAAATGGTAAAAACTTTGTGTTTCTTTTAGAGCAGTTATGACTGTATATAGCTGACTCCCCAAAAAACTTAAGTTTTGACATAATTAATCAAACTATAAAATGCTAAATGTTATAACTGTAACTTAAATTTACGTTTTTGAATATCCTCAAGAATATGCTTTTATAAAAGAAATGTTGTTAAATTTGCATAAACATTCAGGTCTTTGCTTATTTTTAGCGCAAAGCTACACGATACTTTATCAACCCTTTGACCACTGCGGGGATTCAAACCCCAAATTTTAGCGTTGCAAGTCCGTAAAGTTACTGCTGACCTACTGGGTGAACCAAAAACTGTCCAAAAATATTAAACATATGAATAAACATATACATGAAAATAATTCCTTGTCAGTTAGCAAGCTTTTATTATAACGTTGAAATCCATGACATTTAATGGAGCCATAATTGAAGAAAACAACAACAAAACATTATAAAGTCATACATTAACATCAAAAAGGGAAAACTTTCTTCGTTTTTTTCTATAGAAACTGGAACAAGAAATAGCAAATATAAAAGAGAAGCCAAGTTTCCCCCATCATTTCTTGTTTAGCTTACCAAATTCTGTGAATTTTAGTTGCGTTGCAACGCTGACTCACCTTCTATATAATCATTTGTATTTTGAGTAAATATATATATATGAGTATGATGAAACTGACATCAGCTTCCCTAGCGGTGATGTACAGATACTAGTAATGTAGTAGAAGAATATGTAAATTTACGATCACATGAGGTTGTACTCTCGTGACCTTCTGTGTGAATAAATACCCTGCCAGAAGCTTCACTAGGAGACAGAGTCATGAAATAGTTATTGCGAATAAATTATTTTTGCTGTTGAACCTTTATTGTAGCGCCGTCTTCATTTTAGACAGTTACAATTATTTTAAACTTCATTAAAAATAATCTTCTACCCAACGTAAGACTCGAGTACCATCTATCGGGAGATCCTTTCTACACAGTTGCAGAGTTTCAAGACCAATAAACAAATACTTCATTTCAAATTTTCCACCTGTCCCTTGGGCCTTTGAGTCATGTATTTTAACCTAACCGCTGTGGAAAGCAATTAATCATTAAAATTATCAAACATATTGATATACTTGATACAGCTGTTTAAACCCTATTTCTGATGAAATTAAACCTGTGGAAGTTTGTTTCGTGCCGGTTCTCGTTTGTTTACCGTATGTTTTACCTCTTCAACAACGAGAATAATAATAATTTTTCCACTTTTTTGAGACCTTATTTTTTAAAAATCTGAAGCAGATACGAGGCTGTTGTTTTTAATGAGATGCAATCATTTAG
The DNA here is from genome assembly GCF_000517525.1 of Limulus polyphemus. Lineage (NCBI taxonomy): Eukaryota > Metazoa > Arthropoda > Merostomata > Xiphosura > Limulidae > Limulus > Limulus polyphemus. The sequence continues at coordinate 20,860 of NW_013666920.1, forward strand.
ATATATCCAGAAACACATGAATAGTGGCATTCCAGCGTTTAGAACAGTTGTGGCAATACCCCAGATTTGGCCTCAACTCATTATCTTTTATTGATTAAGATTGCAGCAGTGTGTGTGTACAGCTAACTCCTCCAACGGTTTTGAAACTAGCAGGACCAGGACTGGCAGGTAGTATCAGGGTGGATGAGAAGGGCTTACCTGTACGCGTAGCCCTCTATTAAAGGGGGTATGAAGGGGATAACATGCTCTTGGCAGGTCACACGCTATTTCACGGATGTATATTGTCAGCACAGTGTTAACAAATTCGAGAACGGTCTTAGTTTAAAAATAGGCTGACTAAAAACTAACACTAACACATGTTATTACTTAGTATCTTTAGGAAATATTAGATAATTTGTTAGGGTCTTATTATTCATTTTTTATGATAAAAAATAGTTACTCTCTTAACAGTTTTCTAGCGTTATAACTTGCTGTTAACAGAGCAGTCACTGGATTCACGAATACCAAGTAAATTACAATAACTCAACACTAAATACAGTATTCTGTCATAAAATGTCTCACTAACAAGGCTTACCAAAGAAGCGGAGTGATTTGTAATCTCCTTAAAAATAGAAGTTTGTTTTTAGCACAATGCTACACAATAACCTATCTGCATTTAGGTCACCATAAGGAATTTAACCTCAGATTTTAGCGTTGTAAGCCTGAAAACTTACCGCTGACCCACTGGAAGGAGACAACAAATTCTACTGCAGTAAGATTATGATAAAAAAACATTTCAAATATTAAGTATAAAATTATATCTTCTAGAAATACTCACTCACTCTTCAAACTTAAACTCCCCCTGTCATCATTCTGAATAAATTTCCAATTTAAAATGTTAAATGCTTTCATACGTATAATAGAGAATAATATAAAACAAAGACATTAGCGCCCTCGAGCGGCTGTTAGAGTAACACTAATGCTGTGCGTAGTAACAACCTTAGACACATGTAAAACACAATTTATAAAATAATAGCAATCCGCAAATAAATTAAAGTATTATGTTAGATGTGAAACAATTGTACAAAAAAAAGTGTAGCCCGCGATAAGTTATATTAATTTAGCTTCGTATCTACGTGTTTCTTTGTTCCCTCAACAGCCTAAGAACCAATGATTCTTACGGGTTTATTTAACTAAACAAAACAATTGGCCATATTGTGCTTGCATTAAATAAAAGCGTTTTAATCACAAATTGTAGTCCCGCACTGCCAACCAGCTTTATAGTTTCTCTTTACCAGTAGTACTTATGGAGCAAAGAGAACGTAGTAGGCCTAAATCCAAGTGATTAAAGTGAGGTAACAAAAAAGAAAAGGCGATGCGACATAATAGCATAAAAAAAGAAAAAAATAACACACACACACACACTTATATAGCTATATGTATGATTTATTGCTACAAAAAATCCTACCACGCACTTATGTTGATATTCTCCAGAAACAGCAATATCCCCCACCCCCAAATACATTATTCCAACATCTTTTTCAAATCACTTGTTAAGACTAAACCTGAGTTTAAGTACATAGAAGTGCAACATTTGCATCTCGACTCCATTGATAAGATGTTTAATGTTTACATGTGTTACATAGTAGCAATCTAGCTAATTAAAGTTTTCCCTTTAGTTTATGTTGTTAGAAATCCAAGAAGTTCGGTAACCTTTAACGTACCAGTAAAACAAGTAATCTAACAACCTTTAACAGGATAGTGAAAAAAAGGCTAGCAAAAGATAAATTAAATTTTAAACAGAGTTTTTGTGATAAGTTTTAGGCTTGTACTTTTTAAGTTCTTCTATCGAAAACCAAATTTTATATTTGATAATTTTTTTTTGAAAATGATGAGCTTAAATTATAACATACATAGAAATGTGCAAGTTGGAATTTGCTTCACACACTTGTAATGAAATACCTGTCATTTCGTACAAATTTGTCTGTTTTTTCAATGGACTTGTCGTGGAAATGACAAGAAAATAATTTACTGGATAACTAACGAGTTTTTATTATAATAAATTCAAAACAGATGTCATCTACATTGGCTTTTTGAAATATACATACACGTCATCTTTCCAGGATACAAAATATAATCAGTCGTATGTACATGTAATTACAGACTATCTAATACTGTCAAGGTTAATACCGATACAGGTACATAATACTGACATTTGTTAAAGTATGTAAGTATTTAAATATCCTTTTATGGATTATCTACCCTCACTTTGAAACCTATAACGTGGATCTCAATACAGGAAATTTAGCTGAAACCCTTTATCCACAGGGTAAACATTTTATTGGTAATTGTTCTTGAATAACTCTTTCAGATGATGCAGAATATATGGGAAAATAGAATCGACAACACTTGTACTTGAAAAAAAGGTTTAAACTCGTGAAAGTATTTTATGTCTCCTCTTTCGTTCGTTCCTTGACCGTTGCTTGGTTTGAATTTCGCGCAAAGCGACACGAGGGCTATCTGCGATAGCCGTCCCTAATTTAGCAGTGTAAGACTAGAGGGAAGGCAGCTAGTCATCACCACCCATCGCCAACTCTTGGGCTACTCTTTTACCAACGAATAGTGGGATTAACCGTGATATTATAACGCCCCCACGGCTGAAAGGGCGAGCATGTTTGGTGTGACGGGGATTCGAACCCGCGACCCTCAGATTGCGAGTCGAGCGCCCTAACCACCTGGCCATGCCGGGCCTCCTTCACCGTTGCATGAAGTTACGTTGTAAGTTGTCGTTTCCTTTCCTCAGGCCAGATATAAAGTTACACTTACAAACATCATTGTTGTGATCGACAATGATCGCACTGAAGTGACACCTACTCGATATTAAAGCTTCTCAAAGTTAGAAAGTTTGGTTGATGATTCTGATATAGATACTTGTCTATAAGCGTGATTTTCATGTTTTT
>NW_013666920.1:24737-33567 GCF_000517525.1 Limulus polyphemus
TATCATAAGCGTGATTATCATGTTTTTGATACAATATCATAAGCGTGATTTTCATGTTTTTGATGCAATATTTTATTTTTTTTGTATTTAACGTAGCCTAAATTAAGAGGAGCAAATACAATGGCCCGCTCTAACAACCAGGGCTACATCTCATCCTCGAGTTTCTGAAGTTCGTTAACAGTAAAACTCACATGACTTTGGGAGGTTATGGCAATCACATAAAAGGTTGTAAGTAATAACAGTCGAATTACTCAAAAGCAATAACCTTACCTAAGTGACGTCTCAAGAAATTACACTTCGACAGGCTAACAACCTAACAAGTTACGACGTTAATTGCTGTCTTAATTGCGACAGCTTATGACCCATACGCCACGTGGTGGTCACAATCGCACTGGAGTAATAATTTATCATTAGTCTCTACACGAACAGAAGTCGTAGGCTGCCAAATACGTTAGTTAGCATCAATGAATGCTGTTAGTTAGCACCAATGACTGCTAAAATAACATAAGCGCCCACGATAATATTAGAACAAAAGGATACTAAAATCGCTCGCAAAAACTGTCCAATTTTGGTTTTTAAGGCGTTTTCCTGGTAGAAACGTTCCAGAGTTATACTTTCAATACACAATCTTGAAATAAAATCTTCTGACGAGAAGTCTTCTGAAAGTTATGCTTACGTATGATATGCCAAAATGTAATACATTCCAAGAAACTCGCATAATACTGATTATCACTGTTTTACAACTAGCTTAACGTTTATTAAACGATGCCGAATGCGATATTTGATAGCGAATCGCCTTTATATTTGACTTTTTGTTACGCCTTGCTGAATGGAATATCACGAAATGCATACATTAAACACAAGTTTCGAGAATATAAAAAACTTACAATTTCACATTAGAGCAAGATACTACGAACCAGTTTACAGAAAATATACTTGATATGATTGACAATGGCATTTAGTTCCAGAAATAATTACATCACAAACATTGACGTATAAACCAGTGGTTCTTAAACTTTTCAGACAGAGCTCTTCTCCCACTTGTTTGTGATACTTGAAGTCCTCAATACATAGATCAGTTTAAAAAAAAAAGCCAATATGTAACAGTCGGTAAATATGAAACGTTAGTATTCCATAGCTTCAAATAGATATGCAATAAGTAAATATACGTAGTAACATAAATGTGTGATACTGCTTATCTATTAGCAAAGAATATATATATATATATATATATATATATACACACACACACACATACATACATACACACACACACACACACACACGCACGTACTATTAACCTTACCTCCCACCCACCCCACCTCTTCCACAGGATACATTTCGCGCCATCCCTAGGGTGTTGATCTAGACTACAGGTCTATGACAATTTAAGACAAATAACTGTAAACCCCGATCTTAATATGTTACGTCAAGTTGCAGCTTTAAATGCTACTAGTGTCATACATAATACTGAGCTAAGAAATGTGTGTTTTATATTCAAATGCACGAATTTGTGGTACGCTGCGAGAAGTGGATAATCTTGTTACAGAGGGCGCACTAGTCACACATTTATCACGGCTCATAGCCACACGTAATGACACAATTACTGCCCCTCAAACAGAAGAGAGTTTCAGCTAATGGGCAGATAGTAGTGGCCCGACATCACAAGCCCCTCGCGTATGTTGGTCAAAATATTCAGAAATAGCACAACTAGCCACCACAAGTTCGGTCGACTTTTTTTGGAATGTCCAAGTCAACACAAACATAACACACCGACCATACTTTAAAATGACAAAATTTTAGTAGTCCACAAAAACATCAATATAATGCAATGAAACTTTCAGGTAATATTCCATACCATAATCATTTTATGTTGCCTTAGAAGTTTAATTAGTAATTCTGCGAATCATTCTTTCGTGCACAATATTCCATGACCACTACGATCTACATTATTTATTATTTATCTTGAAAAAGCTGTTTAAGTACAAACTAATTGTAGTCGCACTTGCAAAGTCAAATATATTAAAATAATCCCTTCTTCCTCTTGAAGAATATAACTAAGTGAAGTTGTTAAACTCGAGCACTTCAACTTTCATTAAATAGGCATACTTCTACGTCGGCCGTAGCTTAACGTTCCTGGACTGTGACTCCGAGGGTTTACGGTTCGCGTCCTGTCGCTATAGAACCGCGCTCTGCACTGTGGAATCGTGGTGGGCTTATGAAAGTGACGATCAGATTCCACTATCTGGTCAGATAAGAGTAGCCTAAGAGGCGACAGTGGACGCTGCTGACTAGCTAGCTTAGCTGTCTTACTGTTCTACCAGTTTAATTATAGACGGCAATACATGATGCACAGATAGCCCTTTTTGTATCCTTACGCTAAAATTCCGAAAAGAACAGTAATTGTGGTATTATTTCTGTCTATGGAAATGAAGTGTAAAAGTAATAGCTGTGAAAAACCTACCTTCTATATAATGCTGGCCACTAGAGACTGGGATACCATTTGATAACGTGCCGTTGTTCATGATAGGAATAACCTTTGTTTCTGGCAACGGATAGCTGCTCCCTTGTTGAAAAAAATCGTCAAACTCCGGCATACATACGGATTCATATAAATTTGAAGGGACGTTTTCTAGTTTAACTCTTTCCTTGTCCACTTCTATAAGAAAGATAACAACACTTTCAATGAATTCAGGTTTAAGAGTTTTGTTCAATAAACTACCGAATCATTATAAACACATTTTTACTTTGCTGAACACATTTCAACATTCCCTTTTAGAAATTAAGTGACAATTCATAGTTATTACCTGTCGTAGTTGTTTGGAAACGATGTTTCGAGTTAATAATCACAGTTTCTTATCAGTACAGTAAATGATACTCCAAAAGAATACTACACAACGAGGATGGGGGCCGGTTTCATATTACAAACGTACAAGTAAACCCTACGATCACGAGTTTAAATCATCCTGTTATACTCTCTATTTTAACAAACAAAGTACTAATGTAAATGTCTTGGAAATTAACTTTTTTTTTCCTTTCGTATTTTTTGGCGTCTAATATTTGATGACCTCAATTTTTTTTTATAAGATATACTACCCATAACAAACCAAATAATTTCTCTATGAAACTTAGTTACACTTCAAAATTTCACATATTAAACAACATTCTAATTCGGCAATATAGAGACAAGCATTTCACCTGGAGCGTTTCGTCATGAACACAACAGTTTTAGCACACTGAGCTCTCAACAAGTGTTGTACGCCATTAAAAGAGAAAGACGTCAACATATTCAGCTTACAAACACAAATATATCCTCCAGATTCATAAAATTAAGTAAACGTCTTTTCCACGCTCGCATCTAATAATATTGTTTTACTAACCAAACCACGCAATTACAATATAGTCACAGAAGGTGATTGTTCAAAGGTTAGTTAATTAGAGTAGCTTTAAAAATAGTCTCTGTAATTGCTTACGTGGTTAAATATAATTAATAGTTAATAACTACTTTGCATCTTTCTAGTTTTAATAAATATAAGGTAGAATATAATGCAAAAAACTAACAAGGTATATTTAGACTACTAAATAATATTAACATATATTCACCTATATTTCCTCTAAATGTTTGTATTCTGTGTGTATCTAAGTGTGTAAAAAAGTCATAACTGAACAAAATAAAAAATATTTTGTTTAAACCATGACCAATGACAAGATATTTGGGTAACGCAGAATATTTGTAAACAATAAAATACTATTTTCAAGATAGTGGAGTTGTAACTGGCACATTTATAGACTTGTCTTGCCAAAAAGAAGGAACAGTTAAGAATTTTACTAGTAGACAGAAAGAAAAAAAACAGCATGCTTTAAATTATCAACTGTAAATTGCCTATGCTTAATAGTGTTATTAATATTTTGAAGTAATGTCGTTAGGACCTTAATCCCAATAGTTTGGATTCGGCCGGTATTTTTGGAAGCCAAGACTTTTTACACCCGAGTGTCTGGTCCAGTCGGCAACCATATAGGACGAGCATGTTCAGCGATGGGATTCGAACTCGCGACTCTTTGATGGCAAATCGAGCGCCCGAACCACCAGACCATGTTAGGCCTATTTGAGTGTCAATCTGGTATTATTGAATGCAGCCCTGTTTGTTTATGTAATATTATTTAGATAGAGCTTTTTTTTTTCTTAAGAAATCTTTAACTTCATTTTGTGCTTTTCTATTCCCAGATTACTCTACGAGCCTAAATCCAGCAAGGAAACTTTGTGAAACGAAGAATGGTTATAGAAACGAAAATTACACCAGTCGAAAAATGATTAAATAAAGCATGACGAAATATTACCAAATGATGTCAAACTAGAGGATATGCATGGAGCTGGAATGATGACTTGGAACACTGGAGCTATTTGGACACTTCAGTTTTGATTTCCCTTGATTTAAAGAACAGAGGAGTTCCGATAGGTTACCAAACTAAACGTTAGCCGAAAACATCTCGTCACCTGTCCACGAGCAACCTCCCGTCATCTAAGTTACCGGAGGACTAAAGTGAAATTTACCCTAGTTGTCATGTGGTACACAAGTGAAGTACAAGTCGTATACCACTTCTCTATTCATTGGTTGATATTTTGATGTAAAGAGAGGAAAGAGGGAGGTGTGAAAGGAAAAGTTACGCTGAATCATTCAGTAGGGCCATATATGAATTGCGGTATACAGGATGCACTAAGTGAGTAATATACCAATGGAATGTTTACACAGTTACGGAAGGTTTGATAAACACAGAGTACCGGATAGAAAATATAGAACTGGGAATTACGATATGTTCGCGATTTGTCTCAGTCAGTCACATAAACACCGTACCAAATGAATTCAAACTTAGAACCGGAACAAAACTTTTGTTTACAGATATAGATGCTAGCCACAGATACCGGCGATTGTGGAAACTAGTGTGATATAAAGATCTGTGTGAGAATATCTATGAAAAGCAGGTGTCACAATTTGATGTTTGACAAACGACCTGTATTTAACATGTCCATAAAATGAAGGCCAATAATAGGCCATATTACATATATATATACACACACACACACACATACGCGCTGCGTCCGGTGTGTCTTGGTACGGATTAGTACGAAAAAGTTTAGTTCTCCAGCCAGCTGGTTGAGATATGACTGGATGCCTTATTTTTGTGAACAATACTTTGTTGGCCTCGTTTCTAGACTGAGATCCCACTTGATTATGTTGCTTACTGTTGCCCGGGTCACGTGGACGGCTTTTGCCATTGACCTTTGTGCTTATGGATCCTAAACTGTTACAAGACGTTGCACCTTTCTTACCACGGCTGGGATAGACATTTTTCAATTTTCTTTCAGGATGATGCTGGTGGTCTGAGTTTTTCCCATTTTCCCTTGTTTTCAAATATTATTAAGTAAAAGGGTCTCGAAAATTCTAAGTCCCCGATCTGAACATATTAAGATCTGAGTGTATGAATAACTTAAGTCTGAAAGGGCTATTACATACCTGTCTCAAAAGTGTAATAAATTTTTGGTAGCCTTAAACTTTCTACGAAACTACAATATCGAATTGTAGTTATGAAAAACGCTGTTTTACCGCGATTCTATATCGGTTGTGGTTATCATGTGATTTGGCGACTTGCATAATCAAGATCGTTTTGGTATACTATACTCAATAACGTAATTTCAGTATGATTTCGATGTACACGTGCTTTGATTTGTTGGTAAAACATAAACCTTGTTAGATATATATATACGAATGTTCATTTTAAGTTTAATACGAGAGTAGTATTTAGTTTATATTGTGCAAGCGTTAAAGTACGTTAGTAAAAGTGAAAAAAGTGAAATTAGACTGTGTGTGGGTTTAGCCGCAACGCGTGATTTCTAAATCGAGTTTCATAGCTTGTATTGTAATAACAGAGATAGAGGAGAATAATTTGTCTTGTCAATTGGGTTCTACAGAAACTAAACCAGCCTGTGTACACTTTTGACGTAAATTATAATTATTTAAAGCTCTGGATACAAGTGTGATAACCAATGGCGTAACGAATTTTTGTACACAAGTTTAACTTGTTTGGAATACATTATTTTAAAACAAGTGGATTGTGTACTGTCCGTTTATTTTTGAAATTTATAGCCAAAAAGTCACAGACACCTACTGCAAAGAATCACGGCGCTATAAAACCTGACAAACCTATTGTTACAATTGTCTGTTTGACTAGCAATTCTACGCTTTACAAACTGTACAATGGTGGGTTTTTAACACATTACCTTTTTCATACAGTTTAACACGCAGAATTATTATGATTTTTTTTAATAGACATTATATTAACGGAGCCAGGATTTGTATTTTTTTCGATCTTGCGTTATTATCATATAACTTTTAAAAAATACATCTTTTCTTTGATAAACTGTCTCATAGTTTAATAAAATAAATCTGGATGTGTAGATGCTAATTACTAGTAAACATAAATACAAACACAAAAACAATAAATAGAACATTCGGTTAATAATTTCCCGTGAAAAAGTTCTAGCATCATTTCCTGTTGTTACTTGTCATTCCCAATTCACAAGGTTTCAAACTCGTACAAACTAATTTCAGAAAGTCACTCGAGTTAAGTTCCCTTTATTACAGAGTACTTTATCATTTAAAAAATAATTTAGTTTCATTTAGTTCGGGTTCAAGGGTCACGTATATTCATATGATAACCTCTTTTGCGTAACTCAATAGCTTTTGATACTTGTAATCCATTCATTTTTTCATAAGACGTAAATAATACACATTCCTTATTTGATTTAAATATATTCTAATATGACGTATTTCATTTACGCTACATACTGTTTATTTTCTCCTGTTATTTTTTTTGTACTCAAATTATTTGCTATTGTTTATTATAGATTATGTCACATTTTTGGTGTAATTACGTATTTTTGTACCTCTAGCTTACCGAATTATAGAATTTTGAAACGTGTAATAAATACTAAACGTAATTATGTTCGTATTTTGATATTTGTTTTTCTAAATAGCAAACCGCATAAATGAGAAACGACGTATTCAATTTTCTACAAACATGTAAACATCTCAAACATTTTACAAAAATATAACATAGTAATATATACTTTAGGTTCTTAACCAGAAAATGTTCTCTTGGTGCTCATTCTTACCTTTCTGTAGTAATTCTAAGTGTTCCCACAAGATGTCTCCCATGAATGGTGGAGCACGTGCTAGAAATGGTTCTTTACCCAGGGAACACATCTCTCTCCCTTTCATTTTAAAGTTTTGAAGGTTAACTCCTTCCAGACTGAATTCCTGAATTGCCCAATTTAACCAGTGAGTGACATCCATTTCATTCCACTCTCGAGGGTCTGTGTTAATAAGAAAAAGCATAATTTGAATGTTGAACAAGTCAGGAAAAAAAATCAAGGTGTAAAGTGCATAAAAGTCAAGTGTATAAGTTTAAGTATTCTTCTCAAATGAAATAAGAGTTTGGGACAAATACAGGTCAAATTGGTTTGTTTACTGCTAAGTGCAAAGTTATACAAAGGGCTTTTTTCACTGTGGGGTACTGAATCTCGAATTTTAGCGTTAAGCTCTAACGCTTTCCGTTTAGCCACCTTATTAGGACATACTGAAATCAAAAACAAATACATAATAAAAGGAAACACAGAATGTGTACATATACCATTATAGAATTTCAAATGGCAAAATTATTCCGAGTTAGATGATACGTTTAAGAAAAAAATTTCCGGCACGTATGACCTCACGCGCAACAAATGTGTCACGTATATATATTATAATAGTTTAGTTTCGAATATCAAGATTTGTTGTTTTTGTGTGAAATGATATATTTTTGGTTTCTATCGAAACATATTTGTTTGGTAAATTTTTGGGAGACATTATTCTAATTTCTTTTAGAATAAAATAGTAATAATCTAGCCATGTTTTAAGACCGATACAAGGCGTCGAGGCGCATAGAATCGGGTGCGTATTGGCGTTGTTGTATTATATATGCTAACACTTCGAAAGGTACACGTGTTATTTTTACTAGAAAAAAAAAAGGCAAATTTATTTGCATTTCAAATCAACAGCTATTCAACTCCAGTCATATTTACCGTTTAAACCTGGCTGAACGTTTCTCCGACATGTTTGTTTTACGAAGTAGTACGATAGGACTAATTTCACGTGGAAACAGATATTAAACTGTTTCGAAACGATCTCTTTTAACTTATATAATTACTTTACTACACCACTGTAAGAACTTTGGTCAGTTGCTGTATTTAGGAGATTTAACCACTTCAAAAAGAAATTCCAGAGTTACATACAGGTACAATATATATTCCAGTGTAATTACAGAATCAAAAATTATTCAATATCCGTGCTTAATAACTTGTAACGGTTTTACTGATATTTTACAGAGTACATTAGAGTCATGCTTCATGTGATTTCATACACAAATCGTTAACACTTAAAGATACAATTAAATTAAATTCTGTTTGGTAACACTCTACGGATATCGTACTTTACTACGTTTTTACGTGTGACTTACGAGTGTCCTTTTTTAAATGTGTTATAATAACATTTTGGTAGATCTTGCTTTGCCCACCAAGAGTATAGAAACCCGTTTTTTTTTTTTAGGTTTATAGGTCATGGGGGGCAATTTGTTTTAAAATAGCACAAGCAGAAAATTGCACAATATATATTTAAATATTTACAAAATTGGCAGATGTGTACACATTCAAACCAAAAATATTAGGAATAATTTTGAACATACAAAATAAGAAGTATTATTGTCTATTGTTAGGCACAAAGCTACACAATTGGCT
>NW_013666920.1:34392-36245 GCF_000517525.1 Limulus polyphemus
TCATAGAAACCCGTTTTTTTTTTTTAGCTTTATAGGTCATGGGGGGCAATTTGTTTTAAAATAGCACAAGCAGAAAATTGCACAATATCTATTTAAATATTTACAAAATTGGCAGATGTGTACACATTCAAACCAAAAATATTAGGAATAATTTTGAACATACAAAATAAGAAGTATTATTGTCTATTGTTAGGCACAGAGCTACACAATTGGCTATCTTTGCTGAACCCACCACGAGTATCGAAACTCGGTTTTTATCAGTAGGAGTTATCAGACAAATAAAAGTACAACCTCAGTATAATGTTGATCACACTGAAATACAGCATTTACGTTCGTCATTATGAAAACAATATGAAAAACCAACACGAATCACACGCTAGAAATATTTTCAATATCGCTATAAGAACGTAGTCAACTACTGTATTTAGAACATTCGGTCATTTGAAAAAGGGAGGGTGGGGAAGAGGGCACAACCCAGGGGTTAACGTAATGAGCTAGTCTGTGGAGCTGAGGTGCCTTGGTTTACGATCCGTTTCTGCTAAACTAATAATAATAATCGCACTCCGCACTTTAGGGGTTGTGGGTGCGTTATAAGAGTGACTGTTAAATCCCACTATTTGGTCTAACAAGAGAAGCCCAAATGCTTAGGTCAGTGGTGTTGACTAGCTGCCTTCCCTCTAGTCTATCTAGTTAACGCAGAAGATAAACCTTGAGTAGCGTTGCACAAAATTCAACAAACTTTGTACAATATATATATAATAACTTAAATATGAATACCTTAAGATGTTATTAGTACATGGACTACCGCATCATACGTACTTTTTAAACTTTAATAAATCTATTATATTCTATGTTTAGTAAATTTTCGGACATTAAAATTTCGTAGATATACATAAATGTGTGAACAAACATAATACAATAAATGTTTGAATTTCCGTGACGATATAGTCATATGTATTTGAAACATCCAGAGTATTTTAGCTTATTAGCGGTGAGTAAAGGACATCAAAGCCTACAAATAGTACAATTTTGAGTAAAAAGTCACAACAGGATATAGAAAATGTTTTTTCAATAAAAAAAGATACTTTTGAAACAAAAGAGTAGCATTGTTAAAGAACAACACAGTAATTAAAAAGATATAGTACTTGATTAGTTTATAATGGCACATCGTACGAGTATACGTATAATAAGGCTGTAAGTACTTACAAATGTTACTTTAACAGGAGGTAGTCTGGAGAAAAAACGGTAAGTGATCGACAACGAAGTAACGTCACAGCATTTTAACACATACAACTAGCTCCCCCACAGTGGCAACCCATAACGGACATACAGGACGTTAAAAGGTCAAACTGGCCTTGAAAAAAGGAGGGGGGGGGCGCGGATATCGGAAGATCAAAAACTAATTTTATTCATATTTAAACCTGAAATATTTATCATAATTCCTAATGTTGCAGAATGTCCAAACAAAATGCTCGTATACCACGACAGTTCGAATATAAATGAATACTCAAGGCATTTTGTCACAGGTTTACGTCTTATCGCTGGAATACAACATTAGGAGTATAAAGAAGAAAAAAAAAATATTACACTTAACACTTGATTTGTTTGTTCAATTAATTGCCAGTGCTATTCTTGAGGCAAATTTGTAGAATTTAAATTGAAAATATTACACGGAAAGAACACTAAAAAAAAGTCAAAAGGCCAAATAAAAAAATGTTATAAAACAAGCGAGACAGACTTGATCGTGAAACTATATTTGCAATAATTCCGGATTAAACGTTCTTGTTTCTCGTTGACTTTTACGAATTTGATTCGTCCTCATGTTCCAGTTTTACATGTAAAACTACTAAATC
>NW_013666920.1:36672-42115 GCF_000517525.1 Limulus polyphemus
AATCCTTCGTTAAAATAAACTTAATTCAATCTGATTTAAGACAACGCTCCATTCGAATAATAATAATAATAAAAAAATACACTAACCTGCACGAACCCTTTTACTGCGAATATAATCTGGAGGTCCTTAGTAATTCTTGGTATTTACTAACGTTAAGTAACTTGTTAAGGAAAATATGTTGTAATAATTCTCGAACAACTATTTTTCACGTATTCTCGCACACGTACGTTTAGTTACAAGAGAAAAACGTCCTAGAACAGGAAAACGTTTAACATGGATAGCACACGTCAAGGCACGTTCTCAAAGCTTGTAACTGGAAAAGGTCACGTGAGTGGTCAGTCATCAAGAAAGAATAATACTAAGAAGCACAGGCTAGTAAGGGGCCTTGTTAACATTTTCTCTCAAATTTTCTTATATTTTGACGAAATGTATACAAGTCATGCCACACATGACCGAGATAAGTTTGAACTTGTTTCAGCTTCAATAATTACTTTTAAAAATCTTCTCTTTACGTACACACACACACACTTTGATTAGGAGGTACACATGAATAAATATTGGCATGTTATTACGTGTTAACATTATTGCAATGGATTTATGCTGTAGTATTTAATATATGTATTTACTGTAATAAACGTATTCTAACAGTTATACAATTTATTTTAGACATCTTAATTACGTACACACACACACACACTTTGATTAGGAGGTACACATGAATAAATATTGGCATGTTACTACGTGTTAACATTATTGCAATGGATTTATGCTGTATTATTTAATATATGTATTTACTGTAATAAACGTATTCTAACAGTTATACAATTTATTTTAGACATCTAGAGGATGGTTTCTTTCTATTCGTATACACCATCCACCTTGTGTCTTCTCCAATAACACCGAGTGACAGTGTTCTATTATTCAATTTTACTATTTTAACCACAAATTAACACAGATCTAGAGGATGGTTTCTTTCTATTCCTATACACCATCCACTACCTTGTGTATTCTCCAATAACTGCGAGTGACAGTGTTCTATTATTTAATTTTACTATTTTAACCACAAATTAACACAGATCTAGAGGATGGTTTCTTTCTATTCCTATACACCATCCACTACCTTGTGTCTTCTCCAATAACACCGAGTGACAGTGTTCTATTATTCAATTTTACTATTTTAACCACAAATCAACACAGATTTAAGCAAAGACAAAAATTACTCTTTTGCATAATGTAAACCCTATAAAACACAGGGTTCATTCCTTACCTTTAGAAATTAGGTTATTCTGTTGTTCTTTCTGCCAGTTTGCAAAACTAGCTGTCAAAGCGTGGGTCATTTTCTGATTGGTTCCTGGGGTCAATGGTGGCACCTGGGTCCGGTGTTCTAGTGAAATATAACAAAAACCACAATTAAACGACACCAAAAACACGACAATTAATGGTACTGTACACCATCAATAATAAAACAACGTATTCTGTTGACATATAAAAGAAGCCTACGTCAATGAGTTTTGTTATAACGTATTTTACATGCGATACATCTTGATTCTGAAATGTCTTGTTCTAGCCGTTTTTTATTAATAATTCCAGTATTCTAAGTTAAACGAGTAATTTTACATTTGTTCAATTCTGTCACGTGTTCTTTATGGAAATACCTTTTAATTCATAAAAGCTTAATTTCTTAACCAAAGTTAAAGCTATTGAAGAAGGTTCTGCTGTAAAAATGTGTATATATAACTACACATTTTTACAGCAAAGCCTTCTTCACTTACATTATATAAAAATTCCAATCATGCATTTTCAGAGCGGATCATGACATGGATCGCATTAAGTTATTTACGTATAAATATCAGAAACACGTAATACCTCGAAACAAATTAAATTTAGGACTCAACACTTTCCGATCCCTAACGGTTCTCTTCTTCCTACTTCCACATCTTGTTTCTTCTGGATACGTTTTATTGACTATTTTTCGGGTAACTTCAGGCAGAGAAAATGCACCAGAAGGCACGATTTAAACGTCATTAGCCGTTTAGTTAACGTGTTTAAAATTTACTTGAAATATTTTATTGCGTGGCTTCCATAACAACTATCCGGTTTGGAAAAAATCTACATAGCTGGGAAGTAAATTAGATTGTACGTATAATACAGATTGAAAGCTACAAGGTAGAAGAAATAACAGGTTCAAGTTGTAATCCAACGTTTAAGCCACTCCGTGGATGTAACTACATGTACATTCCAAGATGGCACATATACCAACAAGAAGGCCAACACTAGCATCGTAGTGGCAGAAAATCCGACGTCCGTTTGTGCTACATACTATATCAATAGTTATTCACTAATATCTAAGCCGCTTTGCACATGTTCAAAAGTGAAGATTTAACCCGGCTAAACTTCGCGAGTTTCGCAGTCTTTACTAAAACACGCACTCTGAATATGACGTTTGGAATGAAAGGAAGGCCCAAAAACTCTCTCAACAGCCAAGATACAGAGATTATGACTTCCTTCGTCCTCTACCAACTGATATAATCATTCTGAATGGACTGAGTCACATCACCCAACCATGAATGGGAGACGAAAGACTAGACGCACGCAAGCCTAGAGGGGGCGTGCCACCCGAGTAGGCCACGCGTCGTGAAAATGACGGCTGTTTTTAAGACCACATTGAGTACATGACGACTTTCCAAGTTCAGTGAAGTCTATCTGGAATTCTTTATACAAATTTTATTCTTATTCTGCATTCCACACGTAATTAGTTTTATTTATTTAAAGCAAGTGATTCCTAATTGTGGATAAAAGAGATAACTTATACACAGAAATGATGAAATTGCGTTTTAAATAATTTTCACAAGGTATTCGGTAAGATTCAGTATAATTCAAGCTCATGAAAAACGTTAAATTAACGACATGCATCTTGAACACGTTTCTCCGACATGTTGAATTAGTGGGATATCTGTTAGTGATCTGGAAACATTCAAGAGTGATTCACCTCGGTCTGAATTTCAACATGCATTACAATCGTGACATTTTTGTGATAGATCCTTCTTGTAGTGGCTGCGTGTTAAGATGTTTTATATTGCGTATATGCGCGAAGATAATTCGTGTATTGGTTATGATGCTTTATATTGCGTATATGCGCGAAAATAATTCGTGTATTGGTTATGCTATTTTATATTGTGTATATGCGCGAAGATAATTCGTCTGGTAGTTAAGATGCTTTATATTGTGTACAAACAAAAGTACCCGTCCCCAGTGACGGGAAAAGTTATTCTGTCAATTTAAATTATTTCATGGGCTTCAAAAATGTTAATTGTGTTGCACTATTGGTTTCACTAAGAGCTAAAGCTCTGAGCTACTTATACCGCCCACCTTGAAAAGTAGTTGTTGAGTATTTCAGTCATGCTAAGAGCCACTCAACAATAACATATGGTAAATCTATATTTTTATTGTTTAAGTTACCTCACATTATGAAATGTGAATGATAATGTTATGAATTCCTAACTATTTAGTGTAGAATTTGGAATCTACGTTATTCGTGCCTGTTCTCTGGTCATTTCAAAGATGAACGCTGAGCTTTGGGTGCGTGCGCAGCTTTCCAAACAGGGGACAGACGAACGCTTTGACAGACACCACGGTTCGCAATATACCAATATAAATAAACGCCAGCATGTTTATGTGTACCTGTTCCTTACACGTTCTCACATTTCTTGATCAATCAGCAAACTTTATACAGGATAACATGAAGAAGGTCGTATGTATGTATGTATGTATGTATGTATGTATGTGTGTATGTATGTATGTGTGTTCCTTACACGTTCTCACATTTCTTGATCAATTAGCAAACTTTATACAAGATAAAATGAAGAAGGTCGTATGTATGTGTGTGTATGCGTGCGTGTGTGTGTGTGTATGTTCCTTACACGTTCTCACATTTCTTGATCAATCAGCAAACTTTATACAAGATAACATGAAGAAGGTCGTATGTACGTATGTATGTGTGTGTGTGTGTTCCTTACACGTTCTCACATTTCTTGATCAATCAGCAAACTTTATACAGGATAACATGAGGAAGATCATGTGCGTGTGTGTGTGTGTGTGTGTGTGTGTTCCTTGTACGTTTCAACATTTCTTGATCAATCAGCACCAAACTCAGTGATACATGACGACGAGGGGTTGGATCCCCCATTTAATTTCATATTGATAGAATTCTTGCAAACAGTAGGTTTTCATTTTCAGTATTTACGTATTGTTATTGCACTTTTAATGCACTTATATATATAGAAGAACAGTTTCCTATCCGTTGTTACGAGTTTTTATTTCACTTGTACAACGGACTGGTACTCCAGTTAGTGGTAAGATACTTCGCGTAGTAGTTAAGATGCTTTATATTGCGTATCTCTGCCAAGATGTTTCTAGTAATGTTCATATGTTATGCATATAGTGGTTATATGCCAAGATGTATTTTGTGATCATGCGTATTAAGATATTTACTCTTGTGTATTTAAACATACTTAGGATTTCTTCTGTTATAAGTTATGCACTTGGTATTTTTCTCCTCGATGCTTTAAGTTATATTAGGTTATAAATATGTATTATCACGTTCTTACGAACTATAATTTTCAAGGTATGATTTAAAAATAATTCGTACATTAAAATTAGTATTAACCATGCGAATTTTCAAAAACTTGCTTTACTTAAACAATTATTCCATGATAACAAAGTTTAATACCTGCTAACAGGTAACAGCCATAGGCTTTTAACCTCCCAACATCACTCACATAGTTGTTCTGGGTCGTGTTTTACATCAAGATTGGATTATCTGAGAGGTTAAGATCCAAGATTGGCCCTTTTTCTCCCTGCATGGTGGATGGTATCTGCTCACGATTACATAGGATACAGTTACGCAGTCGAAGGTTCTAATAAAATACTTTACTAAAATCTATTACAGTTACTACAATAAGGTATATTTGATTAAGATATTTCATGTAAAGATACTACCGATCGTATATTAAACATGCAGCCCACTTTCAATACAAGCAATAATTATAAGCAATGACATAACCTAACTTTAGATGGTTTTCTATAGGATGCTGGAGTAACTATTGACACGTGAAACGCACTTAGCCCTATTATTATCATTGTATGATAAACGTATCGACATCACAACGCACCATTTCTGTCGATATTTTAAAATTAATTTATTGGGTATTGGAGAATATCCGCCAACACAAACCCTGACATTGGGGGGAGGGGGAATCAACATATCACTCCTCGAGGGTCTCGATGTGTTCCCAGTGATATTATGTTGATCTTTACAAAATACGAAGATACCCTTAGGACATCCAGAAAAGTAGCATAGGAGCCGGTCTGACCCCACTATGTCACTCCCCCCCCGGGGCCCCCCCTCTGCCTTCCCTGTGCATTGAACGGGTATGTCAGCTAG
>NW_013666920.1:43055-44896 GCF_000517525.1 Limulus polyphemus
TAAACCTTGTAGGAACTGTTTTAGATACTATGAGAGCTCGTTTTGTTGCAAAGCACAAACCTACACAATGATATCCGTTGTAGTCACTACATGGACCGAACCTCGAATTAAAAGCACTCAAGCTTACCGGGACACTACTCTGAAAGCTGCTTATAATACAGAATTTTTAATAGCTTTTAATTAAACATGTTTGATCCATGTAAGCCTCATATCATAGGAGATATCACGGTACATAGCCGAGATGGCTAACTGGTACAGGTTCCATAAAGGTATCACTTAGGTTTCTTTACTGGTTTTTGGTGATTGAGAAAATGGCACTGAGCGTTGAAGACCGTGTGGATGCGATTTGGATTGAACGTTTTTAGTGGTGTATCGATTTTAAGAAAGGACGTATTAAGCATATTTAGGTATTCGGTTTACGACATCCAACTTTTGGGACACCGTACAGAATGAAAAACGTTTAAATTCTAGCTCTTTGCAATAAAACTTGCCTCACTTTCGATTACGTGGAGAAACAACATAACAGTGTGGTTGTTCTAAACCCTTATGAATAAATATAAAAGTTCTAAGAACTCACGATGTGGTGGGTCTTTTTCTCATTGTTTACACTTCTCGTCATTAAAATATCACGTTCTGTTTTATGACGTTTTGACAGATTATACACACGTACAACCCACACATTTCAACTGGGTAGATCTGTTGTTAGCGAAAATTATACACATGTACAACCCACACATTTCAACTGTTGTTGGCGAATTAGAAACCCATGCAAGTTCCAAGAGAAATTCTGTTAGAAGTTACCGCGAAACTTCCAAAAACATACATAGTATAAGGTGTGTAAAATTTCACAACCTCATTCAACGTACAGATAAAGCGTTAAACAACACAGGCGCCGCCGCTCCCCCCCCCCCTCCTCACCTCAAAGCAACTGTACATGCATTTTTTCTAATCCCAAACAGTTTCCCGTAGCAACATGCCTGAAATAGACGTTATATAATAGTACAATCCAGGATGGGGGATACAAATCAGTTAATAAAATTACTATAGTATATGATTTTCTATTGCCTTTTTTTTTTTATAACATGTCAAGTGCCACCCACAGCACCATGTCCATAATATTTCATTAAAACATGAACAATAAACATATTTCATTATATTGGCGTTTTAATATCGACTTATCGGCGCAACCTTAAATAAAACACTTCTCAAATAGTATCGTGAATATCTATTATATATGAAGCATAATTATAAGTAACTTAAATATACAAAAGTCGAGATCGCGCAAGACATTGTCTCGTTGCCCTTTTTATTCTTTTCAGATTTACTATTTCTTATTGTATACGATTAAAGTACAGGAAGTCTTAACACCCGTAGGTTTTGCAGGGGAGATAAAACATTTAAAATATCGACTCGTCCAGTGGGACTAGTGCTGGTAATATTCTATTAGAAGTTCCACTCTTGACATGACCCACTACAAAGAAGGGTCGTGTGTCAGCTGCCATTTTGCTTACATGACTAAAGTAAGAAATAAGGAGATGCCGCATCGCCAGTACTTAAAATCCTAATTGTCCAAAAAGGCACTCGTTTAAGCTACGAATTTCTACTTGTCCTTTAAACATAAAGCTTTACTCATAAATACGAACAGATAGTGGATTTTTAGCCGCGCCATAGCGGTTCGTAGAATGGATCCGATTTTCTCCCCCCCCCCCCAAGTACAAACTTTTAGCTCATAGCTTCGTCATCTCTTGACCGATTTGAAATTTAATTACAGTTTTGGACTTAGGAGGTCAAACCTTTTCGATTAATGTATTAGATCACGCACATGGAGTCACTGATTAATT
>NW_013666920.1:45147-55182 GCF_000517525.1 Limulus polyphemus
AAATTTAATTACAGTTTTGGACTTAGGAGGTCAAACCTTTTCGATTAATGTATTAGATCACGCACATGGAGTCACTGATTAATTTACTCTTATCTTGCCTAAAATATTTTCAATTTTAGGGTAGGCTGGAAGAGATCCTAATGAGTAATAAAATCGAATAAGGTATGCGTGCGCCCCACACTTGGTCTTGCTGGCGCACAAAAAAAATATAGCTAATAAAAAGGAAAAAAAAAAGTCTCACAGAATAACTTACTCTAGTCCTGCCTAAAAGAATTTCAAGTGCCGCGGCTATTGAGGTTTTAAGAATTAATATAGTTGTGAACTACTTCACTGATTTATAAGTTATAATAACAATGAATTTTTGGAACATTATTCTTACATAGCTACCTTACATGGTTCATGTTGTTAAAGTTATTAAACAATTACGAACCTATTCAACGACCCCTTTCCCATTCTTCAGAACTTGACTATTACTTACGTAACGGACATTAACTCCTCAGTGCGCTTAAAACTACAACGGATCATTTTAAACAATATCCCATAATATTTGATTGAATAATAACTTCCTCAGAATTATGCTTTGCGCGAAATTCAAAACAAACAAATAACATTAGTTTAAAGCCGTTCCTAATTTAGCAGTGTAAGACTAGAGGGAAGGCAGCTAGTCATAATCCCCCACCGCCAATTCTTGGGCTACTCTTTTACCAACGAATAGTGGGATTGACCGTAACATAATAACGCCCCCACGGCTGAAATGGCGAGCATGTTTAGTTGGACGGGAATTCGAACCCGCGACCCTCAGATTGCGAGTCGAGAGCTCTAGCCACCTGGCCATGCTGGGCAAACTAATGTTATGAAGCTCTGTGTAAGAAACGTCGGTCAGAGTTGAGAGAGGTGAGAAAGCGGTTGGCTTTTGATCAGTTTCTAAGGGATTAGAGAATTACAGCATTAAGTCATTAAAAAAATTATTGGAGGGATCGGGCGTGTTTTTCGCCGCTGCGGAGATTAGGAAACCTCTTATGATTATGAAACTTGTCGTAAACCGATATTAGGGAAACAGGTGTGTTCGGCGTTGTTTCTGAGTAATGGATGTAAAAGATAAGCGTTTAACAGAAGGAGGGAGAAAAAAAAAAGATCGAGATACGTGAGAGGGAACGGCTAAACATAGGGAGGCGAAAGAAGAAAGATATGCTGCCAGTAAGAGAAAAAAAATCTCAGTTTTATCTAAGTGTTATTGACTAGTAATAAACAGAAATTTATGTATATTAGTACGAGTCAATTTGTATTAGAAATAAATAAAACCTTAAAGTTTGGAGACGGCTTAAATGGGTTATGAAAGAAACATTATTATAAATGCACAACGTTTCGACAATATTATGTCATCATCAGTTACAAGTTTCTTTCACTACCCATTCAAGCCGTCTCCAAACCTTATTTTCTAAAAAGTGGGTTTCTCGTCATCAAATTTAAATACAACCTTAATAACGTTGAAGGGAAAGCGAAGTGTGAGTACAGCAAGGCCTAAAACATTTTGAATAACTTCAGATACATAATTATTTTAACTTTCAGCACTTATGCTCAGATGATAGTATAATTAAGCATATTAGAATTAACTGTAAAACAACAATTTCGCGAATAGTACGATAAATCACACCGGTAAGGATTATTTTAAAGTAGAAATCGTGTTTCGTTTCAGTCTGATAAAATCGCTTTATTATGTCAAACTAGTAATATTCTTCATTAAAAATATATTTTTGGGTAAGCCTTTTACTCCACACTTAATTATTTTAGATATCATCACCGTAAAGCTTTGGTAAATCATAAAAGAGTAAACTAAAAATTATACATACAATCGAAAATCTTTCTAGTATAGGCTCGGTTATCTAATTTTTTATGAATGTATAAGGGTCTGAATTCGAAATAAACAAGAAAAGTACGATTACTAAGTGCAATATCACACCGCTAGAGGGCATTAAATGACGAGAAAACTGCTTACGGCAGTTCCACGGTTCTAGCGGTCATAAAGTTAAAGTGTAAGAGAAATATTAAAGCCTAAAACGACAGAATTTTTCGTTTTGTCTTCAAAAATGTTTGTACTTCCAGCTTGACACGTAAAAGCAAATGTTGTAGAGAATCGCTTCGCATGTTCTATGTCTGTGATGGATAGTCCTGATAAATTTTGAAAAGGGTTAAAGTAAGTGCAAGCGAAAAAGACCCCCCCCCCTCCAAAACAGGTTTAGGTAAAACAAAAGTCGAGGTTTAATAGGCATTGCGATTTCGTTGGCACAACAATTTTTATTATTCTTGGTTTCAATGGGTTTTAGTGAATTTGTTCATTGACAGACCGAAAACAAGCCGTCTACGATATAAAAAAAGTCGAAGAAATCGAATTTTTGTTTTAATATACTTAATCAGTTTAGCATCAAGTTTTTGTTATCATGTGTTGCATATTGTTTCAGACAACTTTATAGCTACAATATAGTTTTTTTCTAGGATATCTATAATGTGCTCATGAAAACAAAATTAATGGCATTAACGATAAGTTTCATTATCCCTATATTACGTAGGAAATATGACCACATTATAATGGTTTCACTGATATACAGAGGTTGAGTACGTTATATTAAAACGATTTTGTAGCTGACCACATCGTTACAGTCCATGACGTCAGTCCAGTCATGCTCTACCTGACAACCGTGTTCTTGAGAATACTCCTGAAGTGTGGTTTCTCATTGCAAAAGACTTCGTCGTAAAGATGTAATGTCCAAAGCACACTACTTTTCCCCGAATGCTTTACATAATCCAGCTAGTGTACGAGGACGGCGATGTTTCAGCGCCCATTTCAACAGTCAGATAGCACAGAAATCCATAAGCGCTGCGTTCGGTAATTTGATCAGACTAAGTATCTATTTCATTCTCCTGCTGCTAGAGGTATACGAGAGATTAATGGATATGACGTGAAAGCAACTGCTGTGCACATGATACGAGTCGTATTTTCGGATGGAGATCCTTCTTTGGTTATGTTGGCTTCGACACGTGGACAGCTTTTGCCACTTACTATTATGTTTGGTAGTTTTAACGAGTTACATGGCTTTCCATGACTAGGGTGCGACTTGTTGCAAGCCTTCTCTAGATGGGTCCTGGCACCCCAAGTTGATCCATATTCCTTTGTCCTTCAATTTCATTAAACAATGTCTTCGAAATTCAAAATGATCGATCTGAATACATTTATAATCTGAATGTGCATATTTTGCATCGGATAGGGTTGTTACACACCCTTCCTAAAAACGATTAATTTTCGGTGGCATCACACTACCAAATAATGTCACAATGTAATTCTGATACATATCGATCTACCACGACTTTATATCGGCTATACTTGTCATATGACTTGATGAAATCTTAATATAACGTATTCAACCTTCTGTATATTAAGCGCCTGGATACATTTTAAAAATTAAACGAAACTGACATTGTTTACAAGATTCATTTACAGACAAATGGACAAAACAGGTCACAATAGCTTGCGACATCCGGTGAGGCAGGAATAAGTCATGTGGAAACGCGCTAACTAGCCATATCTATTTTACAACTACATGTAGTTGGTTTTAAAAAAAATGAAATGTAACACTTAAAAACAATCACAGAGTAGCTTTAGTTATACTGTGCGCCCGACATGCTTGTGAAAATATATGGAAAAAGAGATGAAAACAATAACAAGTCTGGATAAGAAAAATGTCACGCTGAATTTAATTAAAAATTTACGTGTTACATCATTTTAAGCATGAATAAATATAACTTAAAAAAATACTATATTAAAAATAAAATTACATGTTTCTAATAGTACCAGTAGGTACTATTAGTTATATTAGAATAACATAATAAATAGCAAGGTTGATAAAAATTTGAAAAATATACTCTGACTGCATAAATTGCTGCAAACGTTATTTTGAGTTCTCGCTCGACTTTAGGAGCGTTGTAACCGTTTCATAAATGGAGAAAACCCTCCAAAACTCCATCAATGAAACAAAAACAAGAAACAGAATATAAATAAAAAAATAGCCAAGAACAAACTTTATTCATGTTCAACGTCAAACAGGAATAAATGAAATACTAGACATTTTATTCTGAAACAGTATAAACATTTACTTTTTTGTTGTTGCCAAATACAATAAACTTTGTTAAAATCCAACATTTCAAAAATGAATACAAGTCCAGAAAATAAAACAATATTCATGTCAAAATATCACTACTAGATAAATAAAACCAAAATTAAGAGTGACCAATATTTCTATTTCTTGCTTTTGAAGTTCGTATGTCATGCTATGTTGTAGCTCACAGACAGCATAATTCTTCTCGTTATTCGTGGCATGCACAAGTTTTATTGAGTCACAACAGTACAAATTACAATGTTAAGCGTCCCTTATGTGACGTCATTCTAATGTCTGTTGACTGACTGACAACACACCACTGTATTGTGGTGCGAGTGGTTAAAAGAGGTGAGCCCTCCAGGCGGCCCTCTGCCCCTTTTCGGGGTAACAAAAGAACAAGGAATTAACAAACTGTGTGTGTGCGTGCGCGCGCGCGTGCGTGTGTGTGTTATAGCACAGTCACATCAGGTTATCTGCTGTGTCCACCGAGGAGAATCAAACCTCTGTCCCAACACTGGACATTAATAAATTGAAGAAGAGGAG
The DNA here is from genome assembly GCF_000517525.1 of Limulus polyphemus. Classification (NCBI taxonomy): domain Eukaryota; kingdom Metazoa; phylum Arthropoda; class Merostomata; order Xiphosura; family Limulidae; genus Limulus; species Limulus polyphemus. Next base: position 49,842 of record NW_013666920.1, read on the forward strand.
AGAGAGATATGTCTCGAGAGAAGTTACACATATTTCGCGTGAGACTGTTGGCATACTTAAGAGCAACGGAAAAAAGGAAGACAAAATTCTACCTGTTTTTGTACACAAAATTGTACTCGGAAATTGTTATATTTGGAAATGTACGTTTTTTTCCACCTAGGAGTCAATAGAATTGTACTGATTAACCAAAACTGTACTGTATAAAGGACAATTGTATTGCTACTGATACAATATCCACAGTTTTGCCGCCATTTTATACACGAAAAAAAAGTTATTTTCCTCTCACACACCCTCTTGGCTCAACTTTATGACGTATTTATCAAATCTATTAGTATGCAACATGTAAAAATAATAATCTTTTCTTTTTGAATAAAGTATGTCAAACAGCGGGTATTATGGCATTATATTATCTTGACGTTAACTGGTTGGTACCATACGAAACCTGCATCTCGTTTTGTTTTGTTATATCGTATGTTTGTTTGTTTTTTAAATAAAACTTGCTTTACTGAACAACTATTACTTTCTTTTTAGGTTAAAGGTTTCACACAAAAGGTGAAGTATTTAGTAATGGGTAAAAAGGAAAAAGGTGTTAAGACCCAGTCAATGATCGTATTCATAATAACAGCTCCCCAGCACTGTGAAATGTTGATTGAGATATAGAGAGAACAATTACGTAATTATCATTCCGAGCTTGCCACGAATAAGTCAGGAATTTGTCCCTGAATCAAATACTTAGTATAAATGTTTTACATCACAATTAACTCGTGCTATAGACTAAAGAGTAGAATTAACATACTTTACGTCTACGTCGCCTTTGTCCTGAAAATTTGCTGTGAGCAACGCACCGTGAGCCGACGATAGCTTTTTGTTCATTTCGGATTACAAGAATCGAAGCAAACATACATCCAGACATAAATTCCAGGATTGCTACTATACATATATGGCTATGCAGTACTAAATTAAATATGTACTTATCAGAACGATCCATATTTTTTTCTGCATTATTTTAAGTTCGAAGTATTTCAGCAGAACTCTTAAGTTATAATATACACTAAAATTATATTTGTAACACTCATACTTTGTAGTTTTATGTATGTTTTCAAAGTATGTGGCTGTGTAAAATATAATTAGCGTACTGATTATAATATACACTAAAATTATATTTGTAACACTCATACTTTGTAGTTTTATGTATGTTTTCAAAGTATGTGGCTCTGTAAAATATAGTTAGCATACTGATTATAATATACACTAAAATTATATTTGTAACACTCATACTTTGTAGTTTTATGTATGTTTTCAAAGTATGTGGCTCTGTAGAATATAGTTAGCGTACTGATTATAATATACACCAAAATTATATTTGTAACACTCATACTTTGTAGTTTTATGTATGTTTTCAAAGTATGTGGCTGTGTAAAATATAGTTAGCGTACTGATGAAGAGAAAATCTGTCTTTACTTTTTGTAATATATTATATATCCCAACTTTATAAAGTTTCTGTAAAACTGTCACCTTCAAAAAATAAATAACATACTGCATAACAACAATGATAGTAATTGTTTCACTGGCCAGAATAATGAATAAGTTGCTCAGCGGCAAGTCTGTGGGCTTTCACCGCAAAAAACAAAACAAATAAACAAACAAAAACGGGTTTCGATACACGTGGTAGGTACAGCACAGACAGCCCATTGTGAAGCTTTGTGTTTAGCAACAAACAAAACACACACACATACAACAAAAACGTCTGGAATCAGTTTAAACGCAGAAAGTTTTTAAAATGTTCTCCAACTACACGTTTCTTTATTGTTAATTTCTATAAAAAATAAAAACATAACGGTCCGAGTGTATATCTTGGCGTGTTTACATTTTAAATACCATTCACATAATAAAGTCATCCGTATTTGAATACCATCATACTTATAACTTTTATTAATACCCCTGCTACTATAAGATTTATGAAGCTTTCTCTACACTTTCATGATATTAATCTTTAACAATGTTTGTGACATCAAGACTTGATAATACTTTTGTGTTCTTAGGTTTAGGTATAACATCTTTTTCATCGCCACTAATAACCTTTTAAACTTGCGTTTTCATCTACGAGCTCCCGATATCATGAACTGTGCTAAGCATAATTTGTTTATTCACGCAGGAATATTTACAGTTAAAAACTTTATATGGTTCTGTAAAAACTCAATCATAAGTAATAATAACTACACACAAGCAATTAAATAAGTTAAAATTAATATGTTAACTGAGAAAGTGTAAGAACGCATGTAAGTAAGTAAGTATGTACATAGTAAATGTTTATATAAATTATTGCGTAGTATAAGCAAAGTTCCTTATAGTAAAGAGCGCTAGACTGGATTATTTTAATGTTTAGCTATGTCCACGTTTTTTTTTGCACTTACATATTATACTTTGCAACATTATGATTAAGCACTTACATATTATACTTTGCAACATTATGATTAAAAGTGTTATCAACGATTACATATCTCAGCTGGGCCGACGCCCATAGATAAATCAACTTGTTATAAATGATAATGATAAAGGTGAAAAAGCAAAAATCATTCTGCTTATTTTCCCATGGCTCTAAGCACTTCCCGCGAGCAAGTCCCCAAACCTGTCAAACTTGAACTTTGTTTGGTTCAAAGCAGGACGAGTTTTTATGAATGAAGAGATATAAAAAAAAGTGTGTAAAGTAACTTACAAAAGCGCAAGCAAAAAAAAACCCAAGTTAATCTTATGAATGAACCTACGAAAACACAGTTCACTTTGAGTAGGATTTGTTGAAGACAGTGCAATGACTTCAGAAGTATAGGCAAGATCGTTTGGTTTGTTTTGAATTTCGCGCAAAGCTACACGATGGCTACCTGCGCTTTCCGTCCCTAATTTAGTAGTGATAGACTAGAGGGAGGGCACCTAGTCAACACTACTCACTGCCAACTGTTGGGCTACTTATTTACCTACGAATAGTGGGATTGACAGTCATCTTATAACGCCCCAACGGCTGAAAGGGCTAGCATATTCGGTGACTGGGGTTGTATAGGCAGGAAAGTAAAAAATTTGTTGTAATAACCCTTAAATTAAATCATGTTTGCATTAACAATACTCATCTAAGATCTATTTCGTATTAATATGCATTTGGGAAATTTCTCGTGAACAGGGCGTGGCCCAGTAATTAGCGTGCTTCTCTGCGTATCGAAAGGTCCAAGGTTCGCGCTGAATATATTCCGAACTTTCAACTGTGGGCGTGTTATCAGAGTGACGGTAAACACAGTTATTCGGTTCAAAGCCGGTAAAACCCTTATAGCGAATAGTGCCACTGCCTAGTAGCCTTTCCTTGGCTAGTAGTTCAAAATTAAGAATGGCTGTATCTGATCACATAAGAGGGGTCTCAATTTACTTTTTGGCAACACTGTTTTGGTTTTTGGATCTTATGGTACACAATACGAATTAGCGTTTATCATCACCTTCAGTCACGCGACAAATTTACGATGCATCCTACTTCCAATGGCTTGTTTTCACCGACTGTCCGACTTTTTAGCCCAATAGTACAAAACAGGCTTTCTGGTCTTTGAAATTACACGAAAAATATTCTTCATTGACGAGTTTCTTATTCAGATTGCAACATCTTACTACCAAATATATCTTTTATTTTTTGAATATTATCACGTGCTTTCTTGTTAATGGATTCCAAGGGAACCTAGATTTACCTACCTATAGCTTATGTTCTTGTGAACGAAACCCAAAGCAAACAACATTTTATTTCGTTTTCTTCAAAACACGTTTTAAGTGTTAATGGATGATATTTCATAATGGGTTTTTTTTATTGTATAGAAACTCGTAGATCATAAAATGACTTAGAATTTGAATATCACAATAAACTGGATTTTTTTTTCCCCAAAATAACTTGCATTCCACAATAGACTACGTACTGGTTCTTACTTTTTGCTATCGTTTCTTAGAAACTACTTTGTTTCCTTTCTATTTCGTTATCTACAAGCGTTAGTTTAACTTACAAAATTAATTATAATGTTTTGTGATTGTACATAGAGTACATAAAACAGCTTTGAAAAGATAAAAGAATCACGATTTTATCCATTCCAAAGATATTATATTAAACTGTTTGTGGGGAGGTAGTAATGTCATAATAGAATTTCTGGGAATATTAAACTATCACAGTTTTAAATTAGTCGTTTCATGAAGAAATACGTAAGATTTGTGTGTGTGTGTGTGGGTAAAATAATACTATTTAGACACTTTAAACGGATATCACATTCAAGTTTGATAAAATGATACGATATATTCATTCTCAATCACAATATATGGATCAAAGGGCTTCGAAAAGAGTTTCATTCACGTAATCTCCCAAAGATACCACACGTGTTCATGAACGTTCCACGAGTCACATCAGTTTATGACAAACAACAGTATCAATCAAAGTTAATCAGCATTCCACGCAAATATCACATGAAAAAAATGTAGGGAAAAATTACAGCATTAGCTTTTAGTATTCCGAACAGACGAAGTGAAACAGTTTGTGGAAATGTCCGTACTTTGTTATTAAGGTTATCCAAATCTTCTCAATTACAGATAATTATACTATTTCTTTCATACACTCTTCCCAAAATATCACACGAAAGTCTTGTTGAAACCACGAGTTCCATATTTTAGTAATAGTGCATGCATCAGATATCGTAGTGTATAGATTTAAACCCGCGTAGTACATTCCATAGTGCATGCATCAGATATCGTAGTGTATAGATTTAAATCCGCGTAGTACATTCCATAGTGCATGCATCAGGTATCGCAGTGTATAGATTTAAATCCGCGTAGTACATTCCATAGTGCATGCATCAGATATCGTAGTATATAGATTTAAACCCGCGTAGTACATTCCATAGTGCATGCATCAGATATCGTAGTGTATAGATTTAAACCGCGTAGTACATTCCATAGTGCGTGCATCAGATATCGTAGTGTATAGATTTAAACCGCGTAGTACATTCCAAAAAGATAAGAGAAACTATAAAAAGGTGTATAACGCTGCAAAGAGCCACAGTTTCACAAAGATAACTGCAGTAATAGCACCCCCCCCCAAAGAAAAAACAACAACAACAAATATTGAGGATATAGAACCCAAAACTGTTTTTCAAACTCTGGTGAAAAACTAGTCGTGTAAAACAGCTAAACAAGGGTAAAGCTTGTGAGTTGAAACTCACACTGCCCTAGGAGCAGAGTACCATTCACCCTCAAACATTTATTTATGTAGTGACAACAGTAAATTCCTTTTATAGATGTTTTTTTTTTGTAGTACAATTACTTTTCTTAT
>NW_013666920.1:56147-80550 GCF_000517525.1 Limulus polyphemus
TCGTAGTGTATAAATTTAAACCCGCGTAGTATATTCTATAGCGCGTGCATCAGATATCGTAGTGTATAAATTTAAACCCGCGTAGTATATTCCATAGTGCATGCATCAGATATCGTAGTGTATAGATTTTAACCCGCGTAGTATATTCCATAGTGCATGCATCAGATATCGTAGTGTATAAATTTAAATCCGCTTAGTACATTCCATAGTGCATGCATCAGATATCGTATTGTATAGATTTAAACCCGCGTAGTACATTCCAAACAGATAAGAGAAACTATAAAAAGTTGTAGAACGCTGCAAAGAGCCACAATTTCACAAAGATAACTGCAGTAATAGCACCCCCCCCCCCAAAGAAAAAACAACAAACAACAACAACAAATATTGAGGATATAGAACCCAAAACTGTTTTTCAAACTCTGGTGGAAAACTAGTCGTGTAAAACAGCTAAACAAGGATAAAGCTTGTGAGTTTAAACTCACACTGCCCTAGGAGCAGAGTACCATTCACCCTCAACCATTTATTTATGTAGTGACAACAGTAAATTCCTTTTGTAGATGTTTTTTTGTTTTTTTGTAGTGCAATTACTTTTCTTATCGAACTTAAATTTACTGTCTGTATTTATGCATATATCATCATCCAACGTTAGAGTCCTCAGGTGGATCAGCGGTAAGTTTATGAACTTACAACGCTAAAACCCAGGGTTAGAGACTCGTGTTGGACAGAGTACAGATAGCCTACTGTGTAACTTTGCAATAAGAAAATAACAAAACTGGGATGAAATTATTATGAAAACAAAATTTCCAGTTCTGTTTCATGTTATAGAAACTAGAGGAGGTTTACAGTAAAATCTATAGCATTAAAGGAAATCGCCCTCTTCCGGTTAATACGAGTTAACGATCGGCCCAGTGAGTCCGTATAGGTAAATGTGAACAATCGCCTGGATAATTGTACTTAGCTTACGGAAGTGAAACAGTGGGAGGTGGTGTGTTCCGGAATTTTTTTATGTTTTTTGTCAAGCATGACTAGTACATAGAATTCAAAAACAAAAGCAAATAGTTTTACTTTCTCATTTGCTCCATTTCCTTCCTTTCGTCTTTGTGAATAATATCGTGAAAAAAAGGACGAGTTAATAACTTGATTACATTATTTTGAGAGGTTTTAATGAAGGAAAACTGAAGAAGGCCGATATGTTTATTTTCCCGTTTTTCTTGTATTTCTATCATAAGTTATACAAGTGCAATATTAAAAAAAAATTGTGAAATCGTATTACATAAATTTTAAGGCAGATACCAAACACTTCTGAACGGTAGATTACAACAAACATTGTAGGTAGTTTATTAAGTAGTTCAAAATCGCTTTCCTGTCACTTGTACAAGTAGTGGTAAGCTGTAGTTTTCTATCACTGTTAAAATGTGAATACTTTACGGACTAAGCATTTACGTAATAACTTGCTTAATTTTAACTAGGTCATTTTTTAATGTTGATAACAAAGCCAAAAACTACCATATCAGTGAAATAGGCGAATTCTTAAAATATCTTTGATAATAAATACGCAAAAATTAAAAATTATTTTATTTTTAAAAAGATACAAGGAGATATAATTAATTACTTTGTGCCATTCCACTTAACGAATTTACTAACTGGACAAAATTTGCAATCTATATAATAATACGCTTTGTTAGTCTGCCTGTTACGGAAATGACGTGTGCGCGCATGCGTGTTTAGATAATAAGGTGCGCGCTTATTATCATAACAAATAAAAACTGAATATTATTATTATTATTATGAGACTAGTAGAGACCCGCAAGACATTTGAGCTCAGATTAGTGTCTTTAATGCAACACTACTTCTTTAAGTACAGGATTTATAGAATAATACAAAATAATTCTAATAGCAGACACCGAAATTTTGTCATACTATAATTCTGCTCCTGGTACGCCTTATAAGCATGCGCAATAAGAATTTTACCCAGAAAAACAGTGCAAGCACCTGCTTGCGCCAGAGAGCTGGAAAGTTCTATGAACAAATCACTACAACTGCTATATGAACGAAGGAATAACAAAAAAAAAGGTAGATGTAAATATTCTTTGTTAACCATTTTGTACAATAACATTAAAAGCTTGAAGTTTTCAAAAAGGTCTGACGTTAGGTCCTAGAATCACATTAAGTTTATTTACAAATAGTATTAAGTAAGGTATAATTTAGTCTTAACTAAGCTAATGTTAAAAACGTACACGGTACAGTGTTAATTTCTCTCTATATCTAACTGAGGCCTAACATTAGTTAAGGTTTTATAAAGTACGACCTAAATATAAGTGGACTTGCACATTTCGGTGTATAATATTACATTTCGTTTGTATTATTCTACAAATCGTACATTTAAAAAAAATACTGTTGCAATAAAGATACTAATTTTACAGGAAATATTTTGAGGGTTTCTGCTAGTATTTAACATTAAGTTTCTAATAACTCCACCTTCACGAGAAGATGGTTTTGTTATGGATATACGGTAAACCTAGAGGGAAGGCAGCTAGTTAATAGCACCCACCGCCAACTCTGGGCTACTCTAATCAAATAGTAGGATTTGACTGTAGTTCTTAATGCACTCACGTTCCCAAATAGCGGAAAGTAGTTTTTTTTAGCGGATAGGACGTAAACAATGGATTCTCTGTTTCACAATCCACTATTGCACTTCTGGACCCCTTAGGATAAAGCAAAGTAAGCAATCAGCGATAAGATAAAAAACAACAAGCTAACAAGGAACAAAGTTGCAGTTATCAGAGGAAAGGATAAGCCGAATTCTGCCAGCGTCAGATCAATAATCACCAGACACACACATCTATAGATGCTGTTCATATTTAGCTGTACTGGTTAGATGAAACTTTGAGTTTAAACAACGACCTTACATCCTACTTCAGTAAGGAAACACATTATGCTAATAAGTTGGCAAACAACGATTTATAAGTATAATGAAGTGTTTTATTTTGGGGGAACAGACCAATGTTCTGTCGAAACATTTAGTAAGTCCCCTCTAAAATATAATCACTTCATTATACTTAAGTCGTTGACATTACATCAAGTTTTACTGGAGTATGTTCGTTTTATACAAGTTGACTATCGTGTGGTGATGTATCCTCCAAATTCTTTTGCTCAGCAGGAACACATTTATAAGCAAACAAACACAATTTAAGTACATATATATAACAAAAAGTAACAATAATTCGTACATGAACTGTACCTAAAAGAAAACTTCTTAACGAACTGGAAACGTTGCCCTGAAAACAGCACATTGTAAAAAAAAAGAAAAAAAAAGTCCATAAATTTAACGGTAAAAGTACAACAAATCATGAAGTAAACACCATTTTTTGTACGCTACATATATATTTCAAGTTAAAACTAAAAACAAAGAAATAGAGTTATTCTAAGTGATCAATAAATAAATCAGTTTTGTCTATTTCACAACAGAGGAAGGATTTCTATTACCAGAATAAATTTATTGTAACAACGGAAAAAATCAGGAACAACAACAACGTTAGTTGTGAATGAAAAGGTAGGAACCAAAACAACAAGGTTTAAAATAAAACGGTTACACAGAGAGAGAGAGAGATCGTGGACAGTTCGATAAGCTGCAACATTCCCCATCAGCTCTCCAACCCAACGAACCAAAACTAGCTCCCCTACAGTACCAACCCAATCACAGTTTATAATTTATTTACAATTAGTCCAGGGATCCACATCCCAGCTCTCTGTTACAGTAATTTAGTAGGCTATAGTTATTTACAATTAGTCCAGGGATTCACATCCCAGCTCTCTGTTACAGTAGTTTAGTAGGCTATAGTTATTTACAATTAGTCCACGTATTCACATCCCAGCTCTCTGTTACAGTAGTTTAGTAGGCTATAGATCTTTATACACCCCGTTAAAACGTAATGATAATAAAATATTTAATTTTCTATACTACATGAGGCTTGGGTGCTAATGTGAAGCGAATGGTTATTGTAAAAGTAGAAGAGTTACACAAATTTAAAGAAAGTAGTGCCTACCTTATGTTTGTATACTCTTAAAATACAACAGCTTTAGTTTTACAGAATACATATTTTATGCGGTTTATATGTTGATTTCTAGTATCTAAAATACGACTATTTTAACAGTTTTCTTTTTCTCAAATGCTTATCGTCTTTACCTTAAGGAGGCGTTGTAGTTCTGACTCTATCATCCTCTATCACTGGAGTTAGTGGAGTCTAGACACATCACGTTCTCAGAACTCGGTGAGAAGAAGGCATGGTCAGCGAGTTCAAACGATTTACAGAGTTTGTAGCAGTATCTGCTGTGACAAATGGTCTGTCAAGTAGTTAGCTTTAAAATTATTATTATTTTGTCAACCAATATGTATATATATTCTGGGAAGCTGCGCTCATTCATATTGCTGAGGTAAGGGTGCATTGAATGGATGAATTTATATGGGTAACACTAATCTTAGTTATTTTTGTATAAATACCATGAACTTAATTGTAGATGTGACTGATAACGCGAAATAGACGTGATGTTGAGTGTTTGCATGAGATAACCAAAGTTTAAGGTTCATGTATGTATATATAGTTTTACCATTAGTTTAATTAACGCGTGCAGCACGGGTGTTACCCCCCCCCCCCCAGTTGTTATAGTGGTAGTTTCTATCAATAGCTTAAAACTTCACATACAGTTTCTCGTCTTATGCATATAAAGTGCATACTGTAGAACTGTACACAAAAAAGAGCCATTTGTACGCTGTAGTTTTAAACGTGTATTACTCACAAAGGGAGGAGGGAGAGTAAAAGTTTTGTTTTGAAATACATAGAAATTTTAAACCATTAATTTGTAAAATTATTTATAGCGAATTTCAAAAAGAGCACCATATGGTTTTCTTTATGTGAACGATTGAATAACATCTGCATTCCTCCCTCTCAACAATATCGTTCATTTTATAAATTAAATTGACGTTGTGCAAACCAGACTCGCACGTGGTTAGTCTTGTGTTGTACAGTCATTCTATGTATTTTGTTTCTTTAACAAAAGGGAAAATATTGTTACAATACCGGTACATTAACTGAGCTAAAATACTAAATTACTATCTTAGTATTGTGTACGTGTTTTACATGAACCTACAGGGACAATAACTTTTATTTATCTTAGAAAAACTAACTAGTTAACGATCAAATCTGGTTCGATTTTTAAACGTTTCGTTTCTACAGGTAATTTAAGTTTCATATTCATGAATTCTGAGTTACTTTCATCAGTATATAAAAAAGAAACCTATTGAATTAATTGTAAACCTATCTAGCTTTTTAATAGCAATCAAGGAATATTTTATCGCAACGTTATTTTTACACGGTATATCACGAAAAAAAAATCCCTGAGCTTCAGTCAATTTAAGTCAACGTATAACGTATGAAGAGAGACAAAGTTTCAAGGTTTTTTGTTGGTTTTTTTCTTTTGTTTATTCATTCAGTCTGAGATGGTTGTAACGTTTACATTTTAAATGTGACGCAACATATAACTCTAGAGTCTGGAGCAAAAGCTATTAAGTCTAATCAATACACCGCAAGAGACTGGAAATACATTACATTTTAATTAGTTGAGTGAACAAAGAAACAAAAGCGAACGAAATAGAAACAAGTCTGCCGCTGGGTCAGTACCATGTTCCTTCCTATCTTGATACTGTACACCACAGGGTTCAAAAGCTTGGTCTCGTCGCTTGAGTGCAGATTTAAACACAGGAAGGAAGTGGTGATAGGTGTGGCGAGTAGCAGTGGTTAGGCTTGACCACGTCGCCCAACCTCCTGCTGGAAGCTTTTACTTTCGTGGTAAGAAAAAAATTAATTGTATGGTAGCAGAGGTGTATTATTATTATTATTACCCCCCCCCCCATGATATTTCAAAAACAATTTACTGTCAACGATCTTCTGATCCTGAACAGTAACAACATGAATGTCAGATACATTTTATAAGGTAGGTCAGATGTCTAATGACGAATTTAACTGATCTTCCCCAAAATACTCTTCGTTTCGTTGCTTCCGAACCATCCCATCCAAGAAATCATTATTAGCACTGCGCATGATCGTGCTAGTTGCCTCGTGTGAGCCTGTAAAGTGGGATTTTGTTTGTTTTTATTATGAATTTGTAATATTTGGATGTAATGTTTCCTTGTTACCATTTCTACTCAAAGGTTTGTCCGCAGCAGGGAGGCTACGAAAAATTGCAATCATGGGTAATTTGTTCAGTTTAAATAGTTTTATGTCTATATTATTTACCTCTAATATATAGCTCCAACACCATTAATTACATTAATTGTTAATAGGCATTTAAACCAGCACTATAAAACAATAATGAACTTATTATAAAATAAGTATTAAAGATATTTTGGTAGAGTTCCCATTGCAAGTCCTAGTTGTCACTTTAAATCTATACATTAAACCTAGTCCCAAAATCCGCGACTATTCTCAAGTATTACCTGCGGCTATCGTTTCCAAGTGGCCAAATTTCGTGGGAAAACCAAGTTCATGAATATGGTGATAAAGGTTTTGAATGGAATTGGAATTTTAAATTTTCAACCTGGATAGCACTTTATGTGCACGTGGATTAACTGGCCAGGTCAGTTTATTTGTTATTAAACACAAGGATGCACAATGAGCTATTTGTGCTATGTCCACCAGGGTATCGAAACACGGTTTTAACATTATAAGCCTTCAAGCTTACCTCTTAGTCAGGTCAAAGAGGCCAATAAGGTTCAGTTACAGCAGTTCATAGTTTTGAATTATTGATCAAAAGGAAGGCAACCAGCGAGCAGCACCCGCCGTCTCAAGAGCTTTGTCTGGCTCTTTGAAACGAATAGTGGGATTTACGCCCACTTTTATTGAGCATATAGGTGCCCGTTCATGTCTTGAACCTTGAACCCTTCAAACTGCTTCCATTAGGTCAAGTCCAGCCCAGAATGAAAAGAGAACTACCACTAAAGCGATCGAAGCGTTTCAACGGCTGTTTATAGCAAATTAGTTAACACTTTGATTATGTGTAGTAATGTCACTAAGCTAGAAATATATGATTAGATTCAAATATTAATTAAGATCAGTGACAGCAATAATAATATAATCAATTTTATGATGAACTAAAAGTCTTCTGCCGTACTCTTGAATCGCAAATTCAGGTGAAAATTATACACAGGCTTATTTTTCTGCCATCTTTATAGATAAATACGTCCCAGTGAAAGCTTTTTTTTAATTGTTTATAGTACTTGTCATATCAGTATAATTTTTTTTTATACCATTACCCAAAAAATATTTCACCAATGGACTATTTTCTCAGATTTAAAGAAGTATTCGTGCATTTATTTCCAAAATCTAAATCAACATATGCATATATAATGTACGATTTTTAATCAATTTTCTTGCGTAGTTAGTTATCTTTCAGAAGATTTAATTCATGTTAATATCACACTTTAAAGGCTAAAACAAAGTGCATTTATTTTGACCAGTTTTGCAGACAGCATACGATCACGACAAAACCTATATAGATAAGCGTGTTTATTGTCCAAGATATTTAGCTTAGTTTGAACAAAGCTATTCGTGACACAGATCACATATAAGAAGGTAGTTTGTTGCAGTGTCGTAAGGTGTGTTTGTGTGTCATTACGAAAATTATCTTTCCCTCGATGCCAGGTAAATTATGTTGAGGTACGCGCACTCCAGCGGTAAGCAAAGGTCGGAGGCTAACGACACAGTAGCAGAAGTGTAAGTTATACAGCTTACTGTGGGAAATTGATCTACCTGTCACCCAAGGTCAGCAATAAGGTGAGCACGTGACTCCGAAAAATCCCTCAAGCACTTTCCCACAGTAGCACTTAATCTTTCTCATGACCAACTAATATGATACTGTTACACATCCGATCAAACTATAGACAAGTAAAGGAAAAATAGTTTTTGAAGTGCAATGTGTGAACACATAATAATACTAATAATAACAACAACAACATCAGATGAAAGCTACTAATTCACTTAAATGTGGATTTATTTCTACAGGTAAGTTTAATATTCAAATTCAGTGTAAAAAAAGAAACATATCTAGCTTTTTAATAGCAATCAAAGAATACTTTGTCGCGATAGATCTGGCAAACGTTATTTTTACACGAGATAACACATGAATATAACAAAAAAAAATCCCCTCAGCTATGCATTCATTCAGTTGCAGATGGTCATAACGTTTACAAAACAAAGCAAATAAACACTTTAATTTTGGAATACAGCACGTGCAGATCCCGTTTATTTTCTGATATTCATCTTTCAAATAAATATTTCAAAATACCTATACATATATTTCGGCGAATTAATAAGACGAAATAAATATTAATTTATTAATAATAATAAAAAAAACCTTTATACTTAACGATACATTTCAAAAGTTTAAATATTTATTATTGTTACCATTACATTTCCAAGGTATTTAGTTATGAAAAAGAAACGCGAAACATATTTCGTCACAGCAACCCAAATCACTATAATCTCCTATTATTAGTCTCTTTGTTTCAGAAAAAAAAAAAAATGTTCACTATTATTTTACATGAGGTCTAAAATATAGCTATTACGGTAGTTTCAAATTCCATAAATTTAAGTATTACTTGTTGATCTGCCTTAGTGAGGAATTTTTGGTTATTAAGCACAAAGGTATACAATGAACTTTCGGTGCACGGGTATCGAAACATGGTTTTTAACGTTATAAGCTTTAAGACTTTATCGATGTGCCACTGGTGCAGGCCTTTGTGAAGATTATCATTTTGGTAAAACACCCTATAATTTGCAATACTGTTTTATTCATACAATCACGCCAATAGATTACGATAAATGTATTGATTTAATGCACGTTGCTTATCTGTGCAAGTATCAAACTTTGTATTCGGGACCGACAGAAATTAATATACAACTATTGTTGTCAAACCGTACTCTTTAGTAGTAATTGCATCATTTCTTTTCAGAAACGACACAAGTGCTCTTATTTAAAAGCGAATCAAGATTGGGATTATACAGCAATTCTATTCCTTCATTTGCGGAACTGATTTGTTTCGCGGAAGTTTGTGCAAAGCACCATAGGCATTACCTGCGCAAGCCGTCCCTAATCTTGAACTGATAGATCTCTAGAGAGAAGACAGCTAGTCTACTCTTGGGATATTCTTATTGGATAAAGGCATTTGACCGCCACTCCTATAACGCACCCACAGACTCAAAATGCACAGCTTGTTTCCTTGACAACGGGACCTGAGCCGTAGACCATTACATTCACCATCCGGAACGCTGTAGTCTAGTTGTCTTCCATCTAGTCTAACATTTCCAAATGGGAACGACTAATGTAGACAGTCTTTGTATAGCTTTGCGCGACTATCGAAACCAAACAGACAATCACAGAAACTTTCGGCCGCGCATGACACAAGAACTTCTAAATCTACTTAATGATTCGTCTAGACTCAAAGTTATGTACAGAAATATCGTCAGTGAATATTAAACACTAGCTGCTTTAATGTAAATGTTTTTACTTACAATGTATTATTATTTTTATCAGTAAAAACTGCCTCGTAAATTCTGTACTCGTATACCATTTGTTTCAAAACCGGAAGATAAAAAAAACTACCCCCATTCACTTAGTTCGATATGAGGTTGGGAGAATTCCTCATATTTTTAAACAATGTTTTAAAATAAATAATGGTACTTGTTCGAAGTTTGAATTCGAATAAACCGTACACGTATTCTTTTAAGAATCTGAGATTTACTTAAGTTGATGTACATTTATCTTAAACACATGTAACCAAGATCTTCAGAATTCAACCCATCCCACTGTTAATTGCCACACATAATTTGTATATCAGATACAATTGTAGAAGGTTTAACGTTGCATTGAAAATACACTTGTATAAACTGAGTACCCGCGTAAGAGCATCGAAGGTCTTTAATGCCCAATTTTACGATCTTAACCTGCCCAAGGCTAACTCAACTAGTAAATATGTCTGTTCTCTGTTAGCTTGAAGCAATTTTCTATTCTGTTCTGATGCAATCGTCCAAGATTACCTTAGTGTTATCAATGAAACCGTAGGAATAAGACAACACCAGGAGCTACAAGCATGACTTACAAAGATTATTAAATTCCAATACTTACACTAACCATCAGTTTAAACCAGCGTTTCTCAAACTGAGATCCCGACCCAAAAGTAGGTCAAAAGGAGGGGGTCGCGAGATCATAAAAAATATTGCGATAACGGATATTTTAGAGTATATACAGTAATTTGCTATCACTGTGTGTGTGGGTAAGAGGGGGTGGATGCCACAGCCTGAAACATTTTTTAGAAGGGCCCAAAAAGTTTGATAACTTCTGGTTTAAAAGATAAATATGGCGACTTACATAACTTTAAGAGATCGTCTGTAACAAACACGAGGCATATGGAGTACACGTTTAGGCGATATGCTCGGACTGGTAATTGGTGAAATGTAATTTCTAGGGTGATCATTAGTGTTATTAACAGGACTACTAGACTTAGAAATTCTTATCCAGCGCTTGCTCTTTGATTATTCGACATATTCAGGAATGGAAATAGGTGATGTAAATAGTAGAGTGGTGAAACAAATCTTTGGCAACTGAGTTTGGAATGAGTTTTTGATTCGGTGTTGTGTGATGATATTTGGTTTTTACTTCGTTTGTTGTTGTTGTTTTAAGAATACAGGTTTCAGTTTTGTGCGTGAATTCACTGAGTATCTGCTGTTAGTCAGGAGTGAGACCGTAAAGATGCATATTTTTTTTTCTTATCGAGATTATTAACAGTTGTTTAAAACAAGTTTTATTGATGTTTAAAAGTTTGATGCCACGTTTTACAAAAAATAACTTTCGTCTAATCCTACTGTGATTGGTGGAAGGTTTTGCTCTGTATGCTGTTATGAAGACATCACATGTTGGCACTACCGTGTCTTGATACAGTTTTCGAAATTTCTGAAAATGGAATACGTCATATGACGTATCTTCAATACTATTAGGGGAAATTTCATTGAAGGAAAGAGGAAAATGAGAACACAACAGCCCAAAACTGGCTAGAATTCTTGTTTCACTGGAAATAGCAAACCGATGAGCAACACGAGAGCGATTGGACGATTTTTTTTATTAGTTGTAGAAGAAAGAAATGGGAACTCGGACATTTTAGCAGGAGAAGGCGACACAGTCGATGACAGGAGCTATAGTGCTAATAATACACACACACACACGCGCACACACACACACACACACACACACACATCAATAATAAGATCCAACTTAAACATACTTACTAAACACCAAAATATTACATCACTCCCTAATCGTGAAATACTTAGCCTCGTCTTCTCTTGTATCTTTCTTCCAACTTCAGATCCTACTAACTCGTGTCAATTTTCCTATAAAAACTCCACTGTCAATCCAAACTCGAGCCCTATCTTTGCCATTCTTTTTATAAACCTTGTGCTCCAGGTCTAAAATCCTTTACTCCTCACAATTTTCAACATTCTTCCTCCCCACTTTTGGAACTCGTCCTCTGTTCCTGTGGTAAAAGATGGTGATTTACATGTTTAGGGAGGACGCTAGAAATGGCGAGCTTGAAGTATAGCCTTAGGCTACAAGCGTGCGTGCTACAGCGTTTTGAAGTTTTAAGAAGTCTTCGGTAATTCTATAAATCTTTTCCAGGTCGCTAGACTCACAATGAATGATGAAATAGCGGAGAATTAGGGAAGGGTGCATATTTACGACATCGTTTAGAGTAGATCCACTAACAAATTAGGCGAGAATAAAGTGTCCAGGAAGAAAACTTAAGTATTCGTTTTTATACATTAAAAAAAAAAAAGTCACGTAAAATATCGTTTATGTTCCTGACAGTAATGACAATAAAAAAACACATTCAATCACAAAAGAGTTTGGTAAGTCACATTAAAAAACAACGATGAAAATACAAAAAATATTTTAACAATCCTTTAACTTTGTGTTTCACTCTCGCTAGAAAGCATCAAAAGATGACGATTCGAAATATGGGGGACTAAACCTCCTGCGTAAGAATTCAAAGGCAGGAGGAGTCTTTGTGTTAGTTTTTTTTTTGGCAGGATTTTCAATATTGAAATTTTGGCTTTAAACTGTATTTAATTGTTTGTAAAAGGTACAAAAAGAAATATGTGGTATATAGTAATACCTTCTCTATGTTCTAAGTTGTCAATATATATCTTAGCAGGTCCCCCCTCCTCCCTTCTCACACAAAAATGGCAAAATGTCATTCAACCACACACACACACATACACACACACATTCATAAAACGCGAATATTTTGAGAAACTACACACATATACAAATAACTTATTTGAAACTACATGTACATTGGTTAAGTTTGCATTGAAAATATATATGGCGAGTACCGTTATAATGGTTTTTATTGTTGGTCAGGTTCTTTTTGATCATTTGGTAAAACATAATAACATAAAGTCCACTTCACTTAACAACAACAAAAGTATTATTTCAAGTTCAACGTTTAGAGTAACCAATGTTCACCGATAGGCCTTATTCCACATATAAACTACATTTGACATAAATTCCACTTACTGATTTCGTATCTTTGTTTCTTCGTCTAAACATAAACTTAATAATTACAACACTGAACTAAATGGAAAGCAGTAACAAACTGCATGTACTGATTAATCATTCACCGATTAACATATTCACTAATACAGTCTAGCCTAATTGTTTCCTAAACTTCTGAGAAAATTCCACATAGGAAGGTCATGGCTATTGCGTTACGTCAGTTTCCGGCTAAACAACAATACTGAGTACTAAGTTTCTTTTATTTTAATGTTACGATTGGTTTGTTTTTGATGGATTCCGACCGCCATTGCACAGCGGTAAGTATGCAGAATTATAACGCTAAAAATCTGGTTTCGATATCCGTGGTTGGCACAGTACAGATAGCCCATTGCAGAGGCGTTAGAAACAGGGGTGTTGTACCCCACTTTTACATATTTGATTTATATAGCAACTGTAAATTACATTACTATATTAATTTTCTGGGGACCATTCCCCCAGACTCCTCTAGATTGAAAAAGCAACTCCTTATATTTTCATTCTCTCCCCACTTTGCAACTCCTTCCTACAGCTCTGGCCCTTAACTATAAATAAACAAACAGACTGTTAGATTTCACTCAAAGCTACACGAGAGCTACCTGCGCTAACCGTTCCTTATTTTGAGGTGACAGACTAAAAAAAGAAGGCAACTAGTGATTATCACCCATCGCTAATTCATGGGCGTCCGCAGGAATGGGCAAGGGGGTCACTTGACCCCGCCCTGGATTTTCAAAAAGAAAAAAAAATACTAGATATGTAAAATTATTATTCCATATTATTGAAAATAAGGTATTTATATTTCGATTTCATATTTTTTTTCAAACTTGAGTTACTTGACCCCCTCCCCTAATTCTTTTTCTGCGGGCGCCCTTGTTCATATAAAGCTTGTAATACGTTACTTTGAATAACTTAAAGTTTTATATTTGAAGTTTATATTTTGATTTTTGAGCACAAGTACTAAAAGGGATCTGCGTCACTTAATTTGTATATCGTTAAATATTTATTTATTATGTCTAAAGTTATATAAGGCTAAAACTTTTTTTAGGTTATAAAAGCGTTATACGATAAAAATAAGTTTTATAAACTCAGAAATGAGAGAGCATTCGAATTTTACTTATTTAAATAGCATGATGTATGAGCGTGTGAACAAGTGCAACAACAACAAAAAAAGGTCACCATTTACTATTATCCTAAGTGTATGTAAGCTTCCATCTTGAAAAGCTACTCAATAGTAAAAAAAGTGTGAATTGTTTATTAAATGTCTGTCAACTGACAACCCTACAATAGAAGAAACGCGGCAAAGATCACGCGTCAACTACTTCTCTATTGTATGCAGCCTACAAAAAAATAAAATAAATCAGAAACTTATTTTATCTTTAAAAATGCAAGTGTCTTCATACCCATTTAACATGTGATAAAGCAACACATTATGTTTTGCAATGTAAATCGAGGAAAAAATTATTAAAAATAGAAACATATCATATAGGTAGATTAGTAATGTCGTAGTGTACACCAGATACTGAATAAAGTAACTTTAGGAAGGACTATAGACTGCTGGAAGAGTTTGTTCTTGACCTTACCAAGCATAAAAACTATTCCATAGGATTGGAAACTTTACAGTACAAGATCTAAATTGTTTGGGTCCGTGGAAAGTACTGCTTGAGTGTGAAAAACGTTCAGTTGTTAATATAAAAGATATTTAGTAAAGTAGGAGTTGAACTTTTTGACTGGACGGACAAACAACTTTTCTACTTCTGGTTGTACACTGTAAACAAACTGTGTTGTAAATATTAAAAAGTAAAAAAAGGTTGCGTTATTTCGCAAATACAAAATTCGTGTATTTCAAACAGAGACGTCTATGAACTATAATAAAACACACAAATGACGTCAGCAAAGTTTATAATTCTAGGTCCCTTCCGGTATTCATTTCGCGCCAAATGTCTTGTGACGTTTTACTTGTTACCGATCCTTAAACAACTTTCTGTAAATTCGACATTGTTGTAAGATTTCTTTCGATAGGGCCCCCAGTGGCTCAGCGGTAAGTCTGAATGCTTATGACGTTGGAAACCAGGTTTCGATACCTGTGGAGAGCACATCACAGATAGCCCATTGTGTAACTATTCGCTTAAATACAAATAAAGTTAATAAAGTCTTTCAATGAAGAGCCTTGTCAACAACGTTAAACGCTTCACAAACATGGAAGATCTAAGATAGGATCTAATTAATCTAGAACTTTGAAAAACTCTACTCATTGGTTAGAACAGTCACTGGAACACATGAGCATCCTGACAGCAATGTATACATTCGGGTAAGATGATGCTAAATCATTTTTGAAAATAAAGCGCAGTATTCCAAGAGCGTCAAATACTTCCGAGAGATTTGTAGTTGAACTTTGAATTACAACTACTAAATCAATTCAGTCAACATTCGACTTAGCTCCATCGGCGCAGGACAGTGATAGTGATAAATCCACGTAGAGTTTTAGCAGGACAGTGATAGAGCTAAATCTATGTAAAATTTTACTAGTTCACAGCATTCTACACGTTTAAACAATTCTACGTCACACAGGAATCAAGAGACTTTGTATGCAAGTACAAAGCAACCCAAAACTGTTTCTAAAATTCATTAAAGCACAATCTGCTAAAAAATGTAAAAATTTACGTTTTGGACGGTTGTTTTTCATTTTCAAATCTGCGATTAGTAAAACGCTTCTTTTGTCTGGCACGAGCATCCGGTAACACTAGAACAAGAAATTATTCTACCAGTTTTTTTTAACGATTGCCATTACATAATTGAAATATTTTTTTTCTGTATTTATAAGGATTTGCCATACGTCACTGGCTAAATTACCAGTAATATCAATGCTCATAGTTGAGCCCTGCATTTTATTGCCGACAAGCAAATCATATCATTCAAATTCAAATGCTAATAAATAATGCCTCAGAATAGGCTGCAGTATCCGTTGTAGTTACCTCCAGTTTCATATATGCTGCCATATCTTGTGTTGGTAAAGTCATATTTATAAAAGGCTTCAAAACAGCTCATCTGCCACTTGCTCACGTAATGTTGGTACCAAATCTTTAATGAAAACAGTTTTTGACCAGTTACAAAAAATTTATAGGATCACACAGTACAAAGGTTAAAATAATGATCTTTATTACACTCTTAATTCGCGGATTCAGCTCTTTTACCGATAGTAACGACCACGCTATTTATTCACCTCTCATGAAGTTGTACAAAATATTCTTTCTGTGTCACGTTTTATCTTAAATCGACTAAAACTACCACTTTTGTGTACACACGACGAATAATACTCTCTCAACTTGTTTGGATGCGAGAATAAGTAAACAGAAGATAAAAATTCACAATATGTGATATATAATCCAAAAGGGGTAATAAACGTATCTATAATTACTACAGTATACTCTAACAAAAATAAATTACAAAATGATAAAGCCACAGAAAAGTATCGCAAGAAATAATATATATATATTTTTTGCTTTTAGCAAATTATGGTATTTAATTAATTTACAGAAACGATTACTTACTATTAACGTTCAACAATAGCCAACATGTGCATATCTCTAAAACAGACATTCCCAACCTGGGGTACATAGGGGTCTGAGAGTATAACCGTGGTCTACACTTTACATGGTGTTTTAATTTAATCAGACAAAGAGAGCAAAGTGGCTCACATAAATATACGTGGAGTTCAATTTATCGATGTTATCAATACTATAAGATCCTCATGCAGTCCACACATACAGATTTTATAATAAAATAATATAAAATCAATATAATCTTATCAATTTTTGATCCTTAATTGTTAGGGATACATGGGAACCTGTCAAAATGTCCAAGGCCAAGGGATACATGGGAACCTGTCAGAATACCCAAGGCCAAGGGGTACATGGGAACCTGTCAAAATGCCCAAGGGGTACAGAGGAACAAAAAGGTTGGGAATCCCTGCTCTAAAGGACACAGAGATAAGACGTGTATTCCGATATCTGGTATCGATTTCCAATATATTTTAAGTAAGGACTATATGCCAAATTTTAGTTATTTTTCTTTTATTCTCTATTTTATGTTATTACAAGGTCAGTTTTTTTTTTCACTGTTAAAATTAAGATTTCCCCATTTGCGGTTTACCGTAGGCAAGAATGATCGTCGGGTGATTTGCAACTAAAACTCTTTCCGAAGCCATTTTATTTTGGATGAGTGCAATCAGCTGGACAACAGAGTAAGTGCACTTTTCCCCGGTTTTCCTTTTCTTTTTTGTTATTGAATGCAGTGGTACAAGTAGAAGCATTATGTACATCTGTTTGCTGTCGTATATGACAAGTGTTATATAGAAATTGTTGCACACTACTGACCTAGAATGCCTCTAGCCAAGTAAATGTATAGTCACTAAGAGGATACCCAGAGAGTGCAGCACGTGGTACAAGTAGAAGCATTATGTACATCTGTTTGCTGTCGTATATGACAAGTGTTATATAAAAATTGTTGCAGACTACTGACCTAGAATGCCTCTAGCCAAGTAAATGTAAAGTCACTAAGAGGATACCCAGAGAGTGCAACACCTGCCCCACAGTGATTTTATTAAATAATACCTAAATAATACACCAAATAACCTCTTAGTCTCAAAAATGTAGGTCCAGGTGCCAAGATCCTCTATCTCAATTTGTTCTCCAGTATTGACTGTTTTTCGAAATATCCACTGGCGTCCATTTTAACGAAGAAGGTCGACCTTCAGTGTGACCTTGACCTTTGCCGTGCATTCACCAAATATTAACCAAATAGTTCGTGGGAGACAATCAACCTTTGTGCCAAAGTTGACGAAAATTAGATAAGAATTTTTCAATTTATTTTGCACAAACCTACAGAAAGATTCCCGCCTGGCCGTGACCGACTTATTAAATTCACTAACTGTGGCTGTACATAAGTGCTTGCTTTCCATCTTCTGGGCGCCTACAGTATTTCTGTCGGTTTCTTATTCCTAAGTAATATCATCTGGTGTTTAGCCAGTAAAAGTTTCTCATATTTTCTTATTGTAGGAGTTTTAAAAAAAATCTCTGGCCAGTAAACACACAATACTATGTAGGTACTCAAAAGTGATGTAAAGGTTAGTATGTAGCGATTTCATCAATATTTGGTAGAAATTTCCAACTATTGGTCTGGTAGTAAGCAAAGTTCACCTTGACATTTGTATCTAATATTCTAAAAACGGAAAAGATCCTAGCATAGTATCCAGCAGTAATCATGAATCATTTGAAAAAGTTTCGTGAAATACCGCGTACCATTTTTGGAAATTTTATTCACCCATTGACCCATTAGAATGCATGAATATTTTGTGTTGTTACATTCCCTTCCCAAAAGCAATCAATTTTCGGTAACATCACTACTTTATAAACGCCAATAATGTCAAAAAGTAGTTTTGATACATGCGTTTCCATTTGCGACTTTAAATATGCTAAGGTTATCACGTAACATCCTGATCTCCATATTCCAAATCTTGTTAATATAACGTACTCAACCCTCCGTGAACTGGTAAAGGTTACTTTACTAGTCCTTTTAGAGAAGAAAGTTAATTATTTATAGTTTATACATCAAAAATCAAAGTAACGCATCCTACCCTGACTTTTTTTTTAAATTTTACAATAGCTATGGAGAAGTATTGATCAAAACATAACAATAAATCTTAAAATATACACTTTTTCTGTTAAAATAAACTGTGAAAGTACTATACAAGTTGTACAATAAGTTATACAACTTGAAAGACATGTCAATACAGGTGCACAGTGATTTGTTTCAGTTCTATTTCAAGTACTTCTTTATAAAAAAGATGGGACTGACATTACAGTATGTGGAAAGAAAGGCTAGAACCTACGCACCTAATAAGCAGTTTGAAAAGAGCTCAATAAATCAGTCCTTTAGCAAAAATTGGTTATATTCTTAAAAATATAAACGTATTATCTTCTCTCAACACGTTTCATAACAAAAAAAATGGTGGTAATTTGTTTTCCTGGATTGAAGAACCCGTATGCAACAAATCATGGGCTATAAACATATAGTGCGTCCGAAACAAGAAAGGATGTGAAGGAGAACTCCTACACGATTCTTCTCTTTCAATGCGTCAGCAGAAAAATCTTGATTAATTAGCTCCTGTTGTATCGGAAGCTACCGTAAATAACCCATGATGGCAATCAAAAAACAAACCTGCTTTGCTATTTCAATACTAAAAAGAAGTTAATATAACATTCTTACAAACTTTAAAAAAAAAATCAAATGGAAAAAGGAGCATTTAAAAGACATACAATTGTCATTTGGAAAACCAATGCGTTCTGTTCTATATTTTCAGTAATAACGTATAGACTTTAGTTACATTTTCTAAAATTGTTTTAAAATACACGGTCAAAATTAACACATACAATTTCATAGTAATCACCTAAAAGAAAACTAGACAGATGCATTTTATAGCTAGTTTAAGCACAAAGTTCATCGAATCTTTCCGGCCCTTCATCTATTAATTAATTAAAATTATTTAGCTTCAAATACTGGTACACTTCAATTTACTATTACGTATGTAATTAAAGGATATCCTGTATACAGAAATATTAGGTAAAGTAATAGCTAATAGTGTCATAATATAGTTTTTGTTGTAATATAAAACAAGTATGACTAAAGTTTAACGTATAATATAAATGAACATGTTTTAGGTATGCTTGAAAAGATGATACAAATTGTATAGATATTTAAGTTAAATTCAACCAATGGAGCGTTTGACCATCAAAGACCAGACATAACAGCGCTTTATCAGAAAGAAAGACGATAAGCTGTGAAAAAAAAAGTCGACAAAAGTTGATCGCTAGTTGTTCGTTGGCCATTGGCCTTTTAACTGGAAGAAACAGCCAGCTGGTAATTAGCTGCTAGTTGATCATTTAGACTGACTGTTAATAGTAAATTATAAAACTTGTGTGTGAAGAAGAATACGTTACAGTTGGTCATTTGGAATGTCAGTAGTTTGTTGAATTTCGCTCAAAGTTATTCGAGGGTTACCAGCGCTGGATATCCCTAGTTTCAAAGTGCTACACTTAAGAAAAGGCAGGAAATAAACATTATCCGCCGCCAACTCGTAGGCTATTCTAATCTAAAGTGTTGGGCGCCATTTTGTTTGTTTTTTGGCCGTAATAAGGCTCCAACCACGAAACCTCGGCCCCACAGTCTGGCACGTTAACCATTGGGCTACGCTCGGCCCGACTGTCAGTAGTAAACTTTTAATTAGCCATTTGGAGTGTCAACAGTAAATTGATATTTGAGATTCGAAAAGTCAACTGGTAATTAGCTGACAGTTGGCAATTTCAAACTTATGTTTGTCCATTTGGACTGTCAATAGTAAACTGGCAGCTGGACATTCGATTGATTTTGAATGACTATTGCAGACTACCTTTGTATTTAAAATCCTACTTCTCATTATAAATAGGTGGCTTAAATTGTCATAAATATTTAACGTTCTGTGTGTGTCGCAGTATTTAATTATTCAGGAACAGTAACACAAATATGTTACTATTACTTTATAAGTTGCGTTTGCTCGCCTCAGTCGAACAAAGACCAGTATACGTACACACACACACACACACACCCTAAAGGTGTTTATAGCTCGTAACATTCAACAGAGCTTTTTTAGCCTTTGCACAGAAACAAACCAACTGTAAGTGAGCCTGATATCATTCTATCTACAGCTGCTGTCTATTCAGAGCACGCTGAGCTTGTACATCCCATTCACATCTTTTTTATCCCTCCTGCAGGGACGCACGCCAAGGGATCACTTTACACCTAGCGCTTGCGTACACCACTTCAACACTCCAAGGGATTTCATTCCCTACATGGCAAGTTCATCAAAAACACTTTTACTGTATTTCAAACAAGATTTTTGTTTTCAACACTAATGTTAGAATAGTTTGTTGTTGTTGTTTGTATATATTCAATGATATTTAACAATATTCAGAAAGGTTTCACAATAGCAATAAAAGGCATGTATGTTTATTAAAAAATTATCATCGTACGTCTCTCTCTCACACACACAAATTCTAAACATTAGGGGCACCAAAAAACAACAACAATACATCTTGATATTAAAAATGATTCCGCCATATTCTTTCAAACAATAATACCACTGTCAACAAATCCGTGTATCTTTCGAATGATCAAAACTTAGTTAAAACAAAAGTACAATCATATGCATACCTACAAATCTTCTGCATTACGTTTGGGTGTATCGTATCGATGTATTGTATTTTTTTTTATATTAACATACACTAATGGTATCGCTTTCTTGGAGTCGAACAAGAACAACGGGAAACAAAATGAATTGATCGCAACGCTATAAAACACCAGGCCAGTACATCGGA
This sequence comes from Limulus polyphemus, assembly GCF_000517525.1. Classification (NCBI taxonomy): domain Eukaryota; kingdom Metazoa; phylum Arthropoda; class Merostomata; order Xiphosura; family Limulidae; genus Limulus; species Limulus polyphemus. The sequence goes on from NW_013666920.1 coordinate 77,198, forward strand.
CCTTCGTTTGATGTTGGGTGAATATCACGAATTTAAATACTGGTTTACTTTTACCGATATTCAGCATTTTATTAATTAATAATACTGCCTCAAAATACTCCTGTTGCCGAGACACAAAAAACAACAACATTTCTTGCATAGGCAATGCATATAAAATGCTACTCGAGCAATATAATCAATGGATTAACATACATTATGCATTTCAATTTGCCTCATTATTAGCAGTTATTCTTTTTTTTTTTAGACCTCCAAAGAATTTTTTTTAAGAGAGATATGAAGAAATTGTCTTTTATTAAGCCCAATAATAAAAAATGTCCTTGGGATAACTTGAGAGAGATGTTTTAACACGAATTATGACATGATTACAAGTATAAGGAAAACCGTAACTCACCAGTAGAACTTTCTTCGGAAAGATCACTCATTGACGGAACTTTCTGCATGGATCCGATGGATCGGGGCACACATGAATCATCGTTGATCGGTTCTTGTTTGATGGCATGTGATGGGAACAAATCATGTGAAGCGCGGTCACACGCACCGTAGTCCATCTCGAATTTTATCTGTAAAAAAAAAAAAAGTCTTTATATGTAAATTACATATTTAAGATTGTATCTAAACTGCGAGAAAAAAGTATTTGCTTGCTTGTTTCTTGTTGAGCGAGGAGATGCGCATTAGATTATCTGGGCCCATTGCAGGGATTAAGCCCCGAATTTTAGCGTTATAAGCCCTCAAGATTACCGCTGAATCGCCGTAGGAAGGGAAAATATTTAAATCTAAGCCACATTTTTTCACTTCTATAGTTTTTTCGTTTCTTTTTTACCCACATACGAAACCAACGTTACGTTTATTCTAGAAAATTAGACAGAAGCAGAAAAACATTGCAAGCAGGCTTTGCAACTACCACGGTGATGATTTTGTTTCGCAAATTCAAAATAATCGTCTCCACAAATGTCATCGTGTCAACTCAAACAATATGCAAAGTAATACTATTTAAACCGTCAATAAATCATCCGAATTAACTATGACTCGTACTTCAGAAGCTGCTTAGTTACTTTCAAATTGGAAGTAGAGACTTTCAACTTTGTTGGATTCCCGACATTAAAGTCATTATTGAGCGAAAATACCAAGGACAAACGATCCATGGGGTTTAATACTTTTTTGGGGGAGGGGGTGAAAGGCTATATATCTAATAGGCTTTCGTTTTTCGGGGCAGATTCATAAGTTGGTATTATTGTACCTTATAAATTTTCACTGCACACTGTGCTTCATAACATGACAGATTTATTCGTATTGGGTATTTGCGCGTGAGCGTTCCACGTGCTTGACACATGTGAAAGTATATTTAACTGCACTGTTTCTATGAATTGTCTCTTTTATGAGTCAGATGGTTTCAGTGCTTGGTTTACAACATACTTTGTCTTAAGGAGCAATATAGCACTCTCGCAAGGCTAAAACGTTCGATAATTTTGGCCATAAAAACTTCTGAATTATTCCTTATGGCAAGTTTTAAAACGTTTTTTTCCCCTACAGTAATAATGACCCGATATTCTAAAATGGAACTTTAAGAGATTATATAGGATTAATCACATTTTATAAGAATATGTATACGTTAATGCAGAGATGTGTTGCTACAGATACTAATCGTGGCTTCAAAAGTCACACGCTTAGTACCTATATTGGTGAACTGATCCAATTACAATACCAATAGAGTAAACTTGTATCTGGAGAAATGTGCCACAACTTTTTCTGGGAAGGAATATTCGTATAGCTAGACTATTGTGAAACGATACAGAGTCAAAGAACGTAACACTTTCAAGGGAGTTTAACGCTCTAGGAAGCTGAAAAACTGACATAACAGCCTCCGAAACCACATCCCAATCCAATCTGAGTAACGACCTCATCACCAAAGTGAAGGTTGTAGTAACGAAAGAGAACCTTACAACCTAAAAAGCCAATACAACGAAGTTGGCCATGTCTATTACTACCATAGTACGATTAAAAAATAAAGGTCATAAATTAGGATTTGAAGTTAAAGAAGGTTTACAAATCGAAAGTTCATAAGGTTCCAACCACATCTCGAAATCAAAGTCTCTTTTCACAGAAACGCTGGCCGAAGAAACTGTAATTACAGAAACTACACACTTGTCAAGTGTTCCCTATGCAGCTAAAATGGACTTTTATGTCGTTGGTCCGTTTAAACGTGGCCATGAAAGCCTAAATCTATTTATATGAAATTGTCTATGGAAAGTCTGTCAAGTTGTGTGGCCCAAGAATGAACTGCCCGTCCTTCACAGAGGCTTGTTGCAATATAAACAGGAGTTGAGTAACGATGCGTAATAACGACTATCAGACTGAGAATGATCGACGATGGAGAAAGTAATTCCAACAGGTATTATGATACCCGGCACCGTTCTTATAAGTACGATTAACTAAAGTATTCTAGAAACCAAAGAGCAAAGTGGGAAGACAGTAATTATCAGTCAATAAACATGGATTAGCCGAATATCAAGGCAAAGTTGAACATGAAGGAATTTAATTGCACTATATTTGAAAAGGTCCATTTCTTAAAATGGCCTGCTCAAGAATTAATACCACAGCAGGAAAGTTAATTCATATAATGAATGGTACTAGATCTGAATATATTCAGCCAGATATCACCTGATGGTAGTGGTTTGGTGAAGGTTGCAAGCTAAAATGAAGCCCATTGTCAATATCACAGTTGCTATTAGAAGCCTTTTGATGAGCGGGTGAAACTATTGAAAAAGAGTGCGGTTTTGAGAGAGAGGCGCGTGTGTAAGTTACTTTTCATTTTGATAATATTTCATGGATATCAGCTCGGTAACTATCGCACCTAAAGATAAAAAGTTCGGTGTGCCACGAAAAATAAAAATATCAGTCAAGATTCTAAACTGAAGAGTGAGCAAGCTTAAGTTCGATAACTGTTTGTAGAGGGCACTGATGATTGGAAGTTGTTCATTAAGCAACGTCAGGATGATTAATCTAAGAATGATATTATTTTCTTGAGAAAAAGAGCAGGATAATCACATTTGCAAAAATAACTAATTGTATTTTGGCACTTGTGTATAAAGATAAACTCATAAATAATATTCAACGTTAAAATTGGTACACAATTAAAAATATTTTATTTAGGCCTATCTATGGCCTTCTAAAAGTTGACGACTCTACATGTTTTCTGAGGATGACGTTTTAATTGTGTACCAGTTTTAACGTTGAATATTATTTATGATTTTAACTTTATACACAAGTGCCAAAATACAATTAGTTATTTTTGCAAATGTGATTTTCCTGCTCTTTTTCTCAAGAAAATAATATCATTCTTAGATTAATCATCC
>NW_013666920.1:81379-89211 GCF_000517525.1 Limulus polyphemus
GTTGACGACTCTACATGTTTTCTGAGGATGACGTTTTAATTGTGTACCAGTTTTAACGTTGAATATTATTTATGATGCAAAAATAGCTTCAAATAATATATTGGTGTCAAAGAGATTTACTGTTACTGAAAACGGAAAGATACACGAGCCCACTGTGAACAATTACAATTGGTACTGTTTAGATTACTCAAGCCTGACTAAAGTTTCTTCATTTTTATAGTATTTTCACAGCTGGACACCTCGGTACGTATTTGTTTGTTGAATTTCGGGCAAAACTACTTGAGGACTATCTACGCTAAATTTGATTGACTAGATGGAAGACAGTTAGTCAACACCACCCACTCTTGCACTACTATAATCGAATAGTAGGATTAACTGACACATTATAACAGCCCCATGGCTGAAAAGGCGAGCATGTTCGGTGATGGGATTCAAACCCGCGACCCGCAAAATGCGTGTAGAGCGACATAATCACCAGGCTACATCTCGGTAATCAAAAGACTGGAAAGACTACACATTAATAACTATTGTGTGTTGTCATTGTTAATGGGTTTATTGCATGTTTTTTTTAAATATTTGTCACAATTTAGACGACAGGCGTTTCGTAGTGTCTTGCTTGATTAGTCAGATATTCTCTAGATTCTAGAAATATAAAACTAGGTCCAAACTATGTTCGAGAACGTTATTTTAGATGGAACTAAAATGCATTAATAAAAGCATCAAAAGAAAATTTAAATTTAAGTGAACAGTAACTGTCTATATTAAATTTGTTACTATTCAAGCGTTAAGATATTATTTAGGTTTAAGATTAAGTCGAATACGTATTTTGGTGCTAGCAAGCTACGTATTCAAATGAAACTAAGTGTATTTGAACTAATTATTTGAGGTATTGTGTGGTAATTTCTGAGAGAAGAGTGTTCTTTGCGAGTTGTTAGAATATAATTATCAGGGTAAATAGCTCAAACGAATTCACCAGAAAGGCCGGGACTTAAAAGGTAAACTGCTAAAGTTGTTATCCCGTGTGTTTACATATAAACACACGTACACTTTTTTTTTCTCTTGTAGAAAAAAACGTGATGTACAGGATGGTCCAAAAGTATCCTTGCCATTTTAAGATTTAATAATCAGCTAAATAAGAAAACACGATCATGCAATTTGACAAATTGTAGCCCATCTCAGTTATTATTGACATGTCAGTAAACTTCTGTGTGTGCACCATTAGTGGCTCCCAGCACGTCTAACCGATATTCGATTTCAGTCCACGTTCGCTGCAACATATTCACAGTTACAGTGGCGATAGCGTCCGTTATTCTGGTCTTCAGCTCTGGGATGGTTGCTATAGGTGTGCGATAAACGATATCCTTCATATACCCCCCCCCCCCCCAGTACTTCTTTCCTGTACTGGCGTCTGTAATTACGTTGCACCACAGTCACTGACTTGGTCTCTACAAGCCAAACGACACATTAAGCCTTTTCTTGCACAGTTGCCATTTTACGGGATAACATACTCACTGGATTAAAAAAAAAACAATAAAAAAACTGACAATAAAAACTGTTTGAGTTGGGCTACAAGATGTTGAAGACTACATGTTTGTATTTCCTTAGTTAGATAATTATTACATTTTAAAATAGGAAAGATAATTTTGTGTTACCTTGTATTTATAAGTCATAAACGTTTCATTATACTTATTTACGTCCAGGTAATTTAAAGATTCCCAGTATAAAGACTTTATCGCACGTCGTAACCACACCTTTATCAAGAACATAGTAATTACAACAACATTATGTTGTGACATCAAACCATCATGAGCACACCATACCCGTTACTAAAACAAAACAAAAAAATCAAAAACGTAGTTTTGAAAAATGACTTGTTTGTGTTACGTGCCTAGAAACCAGATAAAAAACAAAATAACTTTTTGAAACTATACATGTAGTAGTGTATACTTTAATTGTGGTCTAATCCGATGACTTTACTACTTGCTTCACTTTTACAATTCCAACAAGTAAAAGAACAAAAATAATATTTTATAATTCACTCAGATCAATAAAAAGTCTTCCCCACTAACAACTATTTTTGACAGTGCTGAAAGAACTTATTACATAACTATCACTTTTTTCGTAGACGTTTGTAAGTCATGAATTACATTTATTTTGTTCTGTATTTATTCCCTAATATTTCCTCTCTGAATTACGTCTAGATTTATACTAAACTAAACATTTTAAAATCTTATACATGACTGAAGTTTTTTTGTTTGTTTTGGATAGGAAGATTGGGTTTTTAAACGTGTGACGTTATTAAACGACATCGTAACGTTCTAAGAAAATGTGGTTTAATTCAAGTTCAGCTTTCGTTTTATTAGTTTAATGAATCAGTTCACTTTCGTACAAGTCGACAGAAAAATAATTTTACTCAAATTCAGTTTTAAGAACATTGAAGTTTGGTTTAAATTAAGCTCTAATCTTAAAATCTTAATAGAAAATGTTTTTGACCCGAAGCGTCCTCTCACAATTATCTGATCCGATTATTGAAAACTGGCTGCTGTGATCTAGCCGAATATCACAGTTTCATACTTGCTCTTGGACGCCAACTGTTCTGAACGAGTTTCAAATGTTCAGGTAGTTGAACTATTATAATCTTTATTACAGTAAGGACACGAATATTCATAAACATGGCCTGAGAAAGATTTAGGTCTTTAGAATTTATTTTATAGTCTTAAAACAATTCTCACATTAATTTCTGGATAAGATTGTTTAATTAGCCTGTTAAAATTAAGAAAGTCTTAAACTTGGGGCTATGACTACAAAACACTGATCTATTCCTTTGATACATTTACCAAGCTCAAAGAAAACTTCCTATGCGATGCTTGTTTGAGAAGTACACATCTTCAGCTTTCGTTTATTATTATATTTCTATTCTATGCACATTTTTCTCTGTCATTTAGTGGGGCTGTTTCTTGAGTTGTTTTATGAATGATGTCAGTATGTATTAATTGTAACATTATTCTGATAAACAAAACGATTGACAATGGGTGGCACTGAGGTCTTTGTCACGATAATTATGTTTATATGTAAACAAGTTTGTTACTCTATGCAAATAATTTGATGAAATGTTTTGTCAACAGCTAGTAACTGTTCCGTGTTGAAATGAAGTTGCCATCATCAAGAAACTAGAATAGAACCGAACACATAAACCAGTCAGTCGTAGCTTCTAGAAAGTAAACTCCAGGTTACCATTTGTAGCGTCCATTAAAGTTGCCGGAAAGTTCACAGAATTACTAACTGTGACAGTTACTCATGGTCTATCTAATCCTAGAATGATTTAGTGGGATAATGGATGTAACAGGTTCATTACTCTTCGTCGAGAGGCAGATCGTTTGTAGCGCCACTTTTTACAAGAACGTGTAAAAAACATGTCGTTTACTGTGTGTTCAGGTTTAACTTTAAATGGAACTTTCCGACTCAGAAATGAGGTGGTTGATGAGTTTTTTGTTCAACTCCGATTAAATATACTCCAGTCTCTCGTATTCTGAGGTTCTAATCGGTACTTGGACCATTGTTAGTTGGATTTCTCCTATTCTGAGGTTGTAATCGGTACTTGGACCATTGTTAGTTGGATTTCTCGTATTCTGAGGTTGTAATCGGTACTTGGACCATTGTTAGTTAGATTAGTAAGCAGGCCTCTTTAACCCCAAAGAAGAAGACGACGTGGCAAAAGTTTCTCTTTCCTATGGTTTTTGGGTGAATCTTGTATAGATCTTTATTTAAGTATAGTTCCATATGATGAAAGTTTCCTTCCAAGTTATTATGCACTTCTTTATGTTTATGCAAACTATTTCAACGTTTCTACGAATGATTCCTTTGCCCCTATCAGCAGAAAAACTGCGTATATTGCCATATTTAAAGCAGAATTGATAATTGCTCTAGTATTTTCCCTCAGTTGGGCATTTAGTGGATGGATTCGTCCCTCGCATCTTGCCTTCTTTTCCAATTCTCTTAGTATTATGCAAGTCCTGCTCTCTCCACGTCCTAATGCTTGCTCTTTGGGGTGATAATATAGATTCCTGCTTACACAATTACAAAATAGTAATATGGTGTTTCTTTTATCCGAAATCCAGGACATTAGGGAATTTACGGCAACGTTTGTTGACCACCACGCAAAGCTTGCTTTACAAAAACTGTTTTAGATGCATCGCTTTCCTCAGGCCAAGCAAGATTTTCGCCAGCTCTTGCTTTAAGTTTATTTGCTCGTGGTCTGCTTCATAAGCCTCTTCCAAATCTGGACATTTCACACTTAGCATATCACGTCTTCACGTGTTCTTTGGTAATGTTAAATAATAAGATTGTGGAATCCCCCCTTTTGTCAGAATTGAGGTGCTACTTTGGAAACAATCTCTCATGTTTTCGAAGCATTAAAACGCTTTCTACTACACTACATGTAATCAACTTCGTTTATAGAGTAGGGGTGTTTAATTGTTTCAGCTGTTTTCAATTTTATTTAAGATATGTTACTCCTTCACACTGACGATTTAACTTATTTTAATCATGCTAACCATTGCTTCGACTTCTGATCCTTCACGGTGTTGTCTCCTGGTATGGATGAAACATTACGCCCAATAACCCCAATTAAACGAAAAGATAAACCAAACGCTCGAGAACGTGGAGTTTTAAATTAAATATTGCTTAACACTTGATAAGACCTTATTTGTACTGTAATGGCCCGATTATAGGGTGATATCGAATATAAGGCTACCCACATGTGATAGGCTAGAGTAGGGGGGAAGGGGCCTGCGGTCGGCCGCGATTATAAGACGACTATGAATTCTATAGCCTAATTATTAATCGCAATACATCGCCTTATAGTCGGGCCAATACGGTAATTAATAAGAGAGTTTGATAATATTATATTATTAAGTACATCTTGTGATAACGTACGAAGCTCGATTGTTTTTTTTTCTTTCTGGTTCCCTTTCCTAACTTTTTGTGTCATGGCTATACTGTTGAGTTAGAAAGTTGAAATTGAGTTGGTTGGTCCGTAAACTTCTGGACCTGGAATTTAAGTTGTGAGTAAATTCTTGTAATTTTTAATTTGAAAAAGTTCTGATAAATACTTTGAGGAATAATGGTATTAGTTTAGATTATTCTTAGTATAGAAATAAAATATTCGATACAATATACAAAATTAGTAAAAACTTAATATGAAGATGTTTAAATATCTTTAGCTCGAAAGAAAATCAAGTAATAATAGTTGTTTTACAATAAATACAATTTTCCAATTCAATTTAATTTTATCAAATCACCAAATAAAACAAATTCAATGCAACTACATAAAGAAAACCACTTTGTAGTATTATCTAATTAACTCCAGAAGACGCGAAGACTCTTTTAAATCATACAACTGTAAGCATTGCTACCAGTTTAATAATGGTCATTACCCTCACCCCCAGAGGAGAGGGGGCGAGTGTATTTCGCGTGTGCGTGTTTCCGCGCGCTTATCTAGGAAACTAAGAGACCGATGTACACGAAACTTTTACACAAAATGGGAAGTCAGTATGGGACAGTCCTCCCCAAATTTGGTCCGGATTCAAATCACTGGATCACTTTGAAGCATTTCTTTTTAATTTTCTAATGGGGAGATAGATCATTTTCGCGATTTTAGGTTAATAACTCTGTAAAGTGCGGTCCAGACTAATCCCGCTACAAAAAATTATCCGGATCGTTGGTAGCTCTGGATCCGAGAAGGAATTTTGAGTTTTCGAATGTGAAATTTGACGTTATCCAATATAAATGCATGCAATCTCGAAAAGGAGCAGCGGGGCGTGGGTATGCCTCTCCGTTTGGTCCTGTTATGACTCGAGCTGTTTAGCGCCATCGCTATTCACTAATAAAGCGCAATACTACACCCCAATGAGCCATTAGTGATACGGAGGGTCAGCTTCTTGCTTGAGAGAAGGTTAAGACAGGTTAAAGTATACTTGTTAATTGACTACATCTGTTATGGAAAGTTTTGGACGATGTTTCGAGATGCTAGCAGCTCGAAACGACGCCCAAAACTTCTTATAGAGATGCAATCAATTGACAATACCATACAATATTGAAATAACCTAAAACTTATTCTAAAAATAAAATAAACTAAGTAATAATAATAATTCTGTATCGCGAGTGGATAATAACGTTTGTATTTCAACGGTTGTTACCACATTTAAAATGTATTGGACCAGAAATCTTAAACCTCCAAATTATCTATTAGTTACGACAAAAGTTGCAGAGTTTCCAAATTTCGATTACTGTACTGTAAAGAACTGTGTGACAATTATCCCGAACTTTTCACCCTACATTCTAAACCAAATGTAATGAGAAAAAAAATCGATTACTTTAGAAAGAAAGACTTAAAATTCGGTGACGAGGAACCCACTTTGAGACTAATAATAATGGCTGAAGACGGCTTGAATGGATAATGAAGAAAAACTTTAATATAAGTTTTTTTCATTACCCATTCAAGCAGTCTTCAGCCAAAGAAAGACTTAACCCCTTATACAAATAAAACTCTTTACTCACTTGGGTTATAAAAAGAGATATCACAAAAATGCCGACTTTATTTCATCTTCTAACACTACTCAACGTTGAAAACTTTCCTAGAGTATTTTTTTGTTTGTTTGTCGTTAAGCGCAAAGCTCCATAATGGGTTCTCTTGTGCTGTGGTAAATGCAGGCATCGAAACTCGATTTGTAGCATTATGAGCTCCCCCCCACACACTTCCCGCCGAGCCACAGTATATATCGTATTTATAAAAAACACACACACAGAAATGCTACTCTTAATGTATGTTCTTATACCAATACCAAGATATAAAAGCCATTCACCAAGGCCTCTATTGAGAAACCACTACGTACAGTCGAAGTGCCTATATTTATATCAGCTTAACAATGGTTATTATGATTTAGAAGACAGGCCAAAAACAAAAAAAAACTACATCATCATGCTTATAAGTTGCCATTTGTCCATTGATTATTATATAGTGTGCTTCCAGACAAGATGATCATTATGACTTGAGAAGTGTGTGTGTGTGTGTGGGGGGGGGGGTCATACAACGCGAAACTACACTTAAATATGTCCTTAACAGGACTAGAGGTTAGCTTCTAACGGTGGACAGTACATATATTATGTATGCATCAAACTGCTTGTGGACTCTTAGTTACAGGACCCCAAACAATGTAAACAAAAATAACACGAACCTTGGAACTTATTTCTCTAATCACTGCAGTGGTCCAATATGCATTTTACATAGAAAATGGGCGATTTTCCCCAAATGGGTTGGTCATTTCTTTACAACGAGTGTTGTAACAAGCAAAAACATAATTTACTCAATATGGTGCAACATGAGGGCCCCGCCGGTAGTGAACCGTATAAAACAAGCCTGTAATTTGAGGGATAGATGGCCTTGAAGACGAGAGAGAGAGAACGTGTGTGTGACAGAATCAAACATAAGCAACATGTGCAAAGTCAAAGCTGTTCTGGATAAGCTACCGTTCTGACCTAGCTGTACTACTTCGCATTTTAGCACAAGTTACGTGTACTTCTAAAAGAAGTGGAAATGGATAACGCAGTGTTAGAACTCAGACTAAGATAATACACTGAACAGATTGAAGACGCGTTTATTCGATTGGAAACTTGTAATTTCTATTTCATTCAGACCAGAGATAAGATGTTATAACCATATGATGTACGAAGATGTGTGGAAGACCAGTTTGTTTGTAGTTAAGCACAGTGGACTAACTGTGCTATATCCACCACGCCTTATAAGCCTTCAGACTTACCGCCGAGCCACAGGG
>NW_013666920.1:90162-96322 GCF_000517525.1 Limulus polyphemus
CCACTGGGGGTGGGGGGCAGGAAGACCAGTATCATAAATTCATATCTCTATAAGGTAATGTATTAACGCATGTACACAGGACTTTGAACAGTCAAGGAAACCATCGTCTGTTTGTAGCTGTCAATGTAACCACCACACACCCTGTAAAATAGTCGGAGTCTTGATGGTCCATGAACTGGTTTGTCCTCTTCATGTGCAATCCCCGATTGTAATTTTCTTTAATTTCCCTCTTCCTCATTATAAGTTCATAGTCGTCAGGAAACGGGACTTAATCTTTATAGCTCAGTACTACAACTATAACAGTCCGAGATTACCGAATTACAAAGTTAAAAAGATTTGTTCTGTATCAGACAGATTTAAGTGACAATAAAGCCTTTGAATTCTGCGAACAAGGACGCCCTCTAATAAGTTAATGTAACACATTTCGTATAATTAAAGTAATGATATACTAACAAGTCACAATCCCGTAAAGTTTAAAATACACATACATAAACAAATACATACAGTTTGCCCAAACGTCTGTAGCAAGTGAGGCGTACAGAAACGATTACGGGATATAGTACCAAAGCAATGACACTGAATTCGAAAAACATATACAATAAGTTATATCCTATTGTGCTGAATAGGTAGTCTCAAGTTTTGACAAACAAGCCAACTGAACCTTAAGTGAATTTATCCAAATTAACATTTTCTGCGAGTAGTCTTTTTTTTTTTTGTTTTATCCAGAACACAAACTCGTCGTCAACAAAAAATTTAAGTTGTTTTCTAATGTAAGAGAGAAAAAAAAATGGCCACCGACAAATCATTGCATATCTCAATTGAAGAGTTGCTAGAATCTTCATTTATTTAATTTTATTACGGTGCTAATAAGTACGATTTCTGGGCTACATACACTGCCTCGAAAAACGTCAAAAATAAGTAGGGACATTTGAAAAAAAGAATGTTGAGAACAATCTGTGGATGGAACAGATTGTTGGAATTAAAAAAAAAAAAAATTCGCAATCTGGTCAAATATACCCATTTTGAAATTTGGTAAAGCTATTTTTAATGTTTCTACCGCTATTTAAAAAGTTTTTGTTCTCTACGTTACCTTGAAATATTAAACAATGTGTTATACTAACAATTATCGTGGTTCTTGATGCAGAACAAGAAGTTTTGCACATACAGTACTTATTACAATACAAGACTAGCACCAATTCTTGGTCACACTCGAACGATAACGCTTCACTTAAAATGACGCCACAGAGCAGTAGGACGAGGTATAATTTTGTCTACTAACCCCACCCTCCAGCAATACCCCCTCCCCATTATAATGTTATTTAATGTCAAGGTTGTATTTTTTTTTTGTAACTAGTTATAACTATTACTGTTTGAAAACACACTAATGTCAGTAGGCCTACTGTGTGACACAAAATACTAATAGTAATAAACATTCAAGTAAACTATAAACGTACCTTAGCGTTATTCTTTTATTTGAAGACATGAAGGAAATCTGTAATTTTTGAAAATTTGTATTTAAATACTTAGACGAGAAGTTTGTATTCTAATACAGGTGTTTGTATGAACCAAAGAGTTTTCAACATCGAGAACAATCTATCGAGAGGTTGGTTAACTTCATCACACAGCATTTCATTTCGGAAGCCTTGTTTACAAAGTTGGGCACGTGCCTTAACTACACGTGATTTCCAACTACAGACAACCAAAGGAAGACCACCGAGTTTTTACGTTAAACACATGTCAGTGAAACCTGACCCCTAATGTTCTCATCTACTGCAGATTTATTGCACCGCACCAAGTTCTCGTTCATAGCACGATGGTACGTAGGACTAGAACAGCTTTAAAATGGGCCTCGATACTGCAGTACCCTCTACAAACACACACACGATTTGACCCACTTCTGCCGAGTATAAAAATTTGCTGCGTTTAAACACATTTGTTTTCATTATGTCGAAGCTCGCGCGGGAAAATGTCAAAAAATTTAAGTTTTATTACCTTTTCTTGGTGTATTATGCGGAATTCACACTTAGGTAATTCCGCTTTGCACAAAATAATATTTAACTCTCATATCATTCGTCTATTCAGGCACTGACGTTAAAGGAAGCGAGAACATAATACGAGAGACTTTTGATGTTAATATGAACGCTAGTTCATTAGAATGATATACTAGTACTAGAAAACGTACAAAATTTATATAAAGCCGCAAATATACACGTTTTACAAGCACCTGGAATGACAATACTTACCTAAAAGAAAAACCGGAGAGGAAAGATTCCAATAATAATTAAATAATAGTTTCTTTTCAGGTGCATTTAGCTACCACATTAATAATAAAGATTATTTCATTGTGCTAAAAAACGCAGTTTTTTTTTTACTCTTAAAAGATTTAATGAATGATAAAAACAGATCTGTAGCCAAAAATAATGTTTCATTAATTCCTGTCAAATATGCTCGTTTAGGCCTCAGTATTTCTTTTAAACAATGCTTATTCAAATTATCAACAGTACAATTAACTTCTTTTATATCAGTTCATTTATTTCATAATTGAACTTTTTTAAAACTCTTTCACTTGTTACAGATACACACTTGAAATTCCAGATAAAAACTAATAAAAGTATATCTGACCAGCCAAACTATATGCAACAAATGACAAACTTTAATTTCCCTACCAGCAAATTGAACTGAATGTCGTTTAACGTGAAAGGTGGAGTCGTCGTCTCTTCTCAGTTATGCTATGTATAATGCAACGCACCAAATGGTCGTGTGTTGTTCCAAGTGATTATCATATTCGTAGAATGATTGTTCGTTATAGCGCAAAGCCACACAATGGGCTATCTGCACTCTGTGCACCGCGGGGAATCGATCCCCCTTAATTGTGCTATGTATGAAGCAACGCACCAAATAGTCGTGTGTTGTTCCAAGTGATTTTTATATTCGTAGAATGGTTGTTCGCTATAGCGTAAAGCCACATAATGGGCTATCTGCACTCTGTGCATCGCGGGGAATCGATCCCCCTTAATTGAGCTTTATAAGTCTGTAAACTACCGCTGACCAAAAGGAAGAGCTTCGTAGAAAGGAAAAAAAAAAAGGTGTGATGGGAACTGATGCAGTTCATTAGAGTTATAAGATAAATGGTGTAATCTTGAATAACCACTTTACAGGGATATTTGGCAGTTTACGAAGTTCTTTCAACAATGTGTATGCACTACAAATCACTAAAAGAAAACATAAAAAGTCTTTACTGATACTATTCTTAGTTATTGCCGTAGGAAGCATTTTTGGAGGGGTCAGGCATTGCCATTTCTAGGGAAGTCTGGGGAGGGGGGGCATGACCCAAGATAGGTTTTGAAATTTTAATGCTACGAGATTGAATCTTGAGCCATTTTAATTTAACTACAAATACTGCATACACACAACGTAACGCATTTAATTAAAATAAGCAAGTTTTAATATACAAGTTGTAGCTATATATGCCATAAAGATAAAAAGTGGTTATAACTTTGTCGATTACAGTAAATGGTTTTACAAGTCTGATCTGTAAGAAAAAGTAGTTTTAATGAACACTTTTTTAACTTACCTTAGGTACTCTCTGTTTCTTGCTGGTGGCCATTGTTCTATTATTGGTGTTTTTGGGGAAAAATTCGGTCTGTTCTAATGAATAGTCACTGTAGATTGATTCCAATTCCATTGTCTGCCGGCAAAAGAAAACTATAAATCATAAAGCTAAATTGAAACCCCCTATAGAAGCTGGTTTTATGTTACAATAACAACAAAGTTATATGGACGTAATAGTTTCTATATTTCTGCTACTGGGGAGTGACACAGTTAATCCAAGCCAGGGGCGGATTCAATTTCAAGTGGGGTACCCTTCTAAGCTCCCCCTCCCATCCATAATTTTTGTGCCAAGCATTATTTTATTTATTTTTTACTGGGGAGTGACACAGTTCATCTAAGCCAGGGGCGGATTCAATTTCAAGTGGGGTACCCGTCTAAGCTCCCTCCCCCATCCACATTTTTTTTGTGCCAAGCATTATTTTATTTGTTTTTTACTGGGGAGTGACAAAGTTCATCCAAGCCAGGGGCGGATTCAATTTCAAGTGGGGTACCCGTATAAGCCCCCCCCCCCCATCCATTATTTTTGCGCCAAGCATTATTATTTTTTTTTTTTTACAATTAAGGACGAACTGCTGTACTATAGTGTTCAAGTGACACATAACACTAGCTGTAAATCTATTGTTATTCTAATTAAATTTACTTACCAAGCACCGTAATGTAGCGTTTCTTTACGAACTTTGTTCGAAATAATTTGTTCTAAAATCTCCTTCCAAACTTTAGATCTCGGTTCACCCTTGCTAGCCTATACTCACGAAATTTCACGCTACAGTAAACAGGTTATAACATTTTCTGAAGGTTCTAAAACTAGTCTGCTAATTTTAGGTATTCTATTCTTGTGTTATTTAATACGTTTTACTTCTTTTTTGCAGCATTCAAATCAGATCTAATAATTTGTCTAATATGCGAATTCAATTTGTTTGAGAGTGAAAATGAACATATTTAGTCTTTATACAGGAATAGCCTATACTATAGACCATACTTATAGGAATGCTGTAAATACAAACACACACAATGAAATGTCACCGAAAGAACTACTTCTAACTGTTACTACCTTTCTTTCTAAGAAACTCTAGAGCATAACCTACTGTATACAAAATAATTCCAATTAGTACTCTATATCTGTTGCTAAAAATTAACACTACAATGTTTTAAAATAATTGTTTTATTTTCATCTAAAACAGAAACGAAAAAAAAAAACACACCAAAATGCACATTTTTTGTTAAAAAGAGGCGTAACATTTAAAGTTACAACCTGATAAGTTACAGCCAGTTTTGAAACGTTAGTAACAAAATTTAAATGCTTTTTACTTGTATTCTCTTTGGAAATTTATTCACAAAGTATACGTTATAAAAAGTTTGTTCCAAGGCTCTAACTTAAAAAACAAAGGTTTAAATTGGTACCTATGTGGGTCCTTATAACTTCTTTTACGCGAAAATTACGATTCAGTACCAAAAAGATGACTCATTGTTGCAAAAAATAAAAATATAGGAAAGAAGACAGAAACTTGTTATATCGTAAAAGTGGCATAAAAATTAAAACAATGTTTAAATATACGATTCTTATGTAACAGAGTAAAATAAAAGATTTAAAGATACAATAATGAAAAAAATCACTCACACCAATAAATTATTTAAGTTGTCTGACAGTAGACCAAACCTAACTTCTCACTGCGATGGTCGTTCGTCCTGTTAGCGGAGGGCTCTCGCCTGAACCTTGAGACTTTTGTCTTGCGCAGTAAGATCCAAGTAAGTCTTTTGTTACTCTCTGCTTGATATTGTCAGTTAACCTTTTCACGTCTTAAGACTAAAATAAAAATACTGTTACGTCAAACTTGATGTACGTTTGTTTCTTCTATACACACAAGTAAAATCAAACTGTTTCGAAGAAGATAAATACAGATTAGCTCTTTATACTAGCCGCTTCATTCAGAACTTCTACCAACGTCCCGCGTTCATAAACATCTATCTCCTTGTGTGTGGGTATCAGAGGTGCGCTTGTGAATGAGAAATACACAGCGCTGATTGGTCAGTTTTGTCGAATAGTTAATATAGGAGTCGGAGCCACGAGTGTAATGTGTAACTGCATGACGTAGACAGTCTCGTAGGTTCACGCTTACATGAGATAGGGGTAATAGAAAAGAGGTAAAATTAAAGATAGGGAGGTGAAACATATTCAATAAAGACTTGTAGCCTGGTGAAAACAAAAGAAAAAATGAAAAGAACCATTTTTGTTCAGTTTAGAGTGAGCCGAGACTTATAGATAATATATCTTTTAGTTTTATAGCATACTGTTTCAGACTTACCCGTCGTTATGTATGTATACATGTAACTGTTTAATAATGGCTGGAGACGGCTTGAATGGGTAATGAAGAAAAACTTTAATATAACAGCAAATGTACAACGTTTCGACAAGGTTTTGTCATCATCAGGTACCACGTTGTATATTGCCGTAATCATCTGGTTTGAGGTAGCAGGCTAGTTGGTAAATATCAAGAACTGGACTATTTACAAAAACTCAAACAGAAATTAGACCGGGAATTCAGGGTTG
>NW_013666920.1:96734-98720 GCF_000517525.1 Limulus polyphemus
AATGGTACCTGATGATGACAAAACCTCGTCGAAACGTTGTACATTTGCTGTTATATTAAAGTTTTTCTTCATTACCCATTCAAGCCGTCTCCAGCCATTATTAGTCTCAAAGTGGGTTCCTCGTCATCGAATGTAACTGTTTACTTCTTTCGCTGTACGCGAATTTAATCAATATAAATATGTATAGTTTATGCGATCCTAATACTTGACTTTTGTGAAGTCAAACGTAATCCTTTTCACAGTTATAGTCATTAAACAAGCAAAATTATTTTATTCATTTGCTAACTTAGGTATAACAGGATTGTATTACGCGGTGCTGGAGGTCTTGAAGAGTGTTTTTAAACAGCAACTGTCAAACTGTAAAGTTCTGAATCACATATGTGTAAGAATTCTTCCCATGATCTTAAATTGGAAGTTTTAGTGAATATTAGTCATTGTGAATCATTCAAATAACGTTGTTATTACACGTTTCGTGTCTCTAAAAGTTGAAGTTATTAAAGTGTGCTATGATGGTAAATGCATAAAACTAGATTTACTGAGGTATGAATATTAATTAAAAAAAAAACAGTTGAATTCTTTAGACTTCTACAACAAAACATACCTCCAACATAAAACCACAGATTTCCGTTTCTAGCAAATATTCATTTTTTTAACTTTTTTTCGTTAGAACCTTTTCCGGAAAGAAAGAAAATTCAACTCACCACTTTCACGCTCAGAAATCATTTATTTATTTGTTTGTTGCTGAGCGCAAAGCTACACAATGGGTTACCTGTGCTGTGTAATGAAACCCGAATTTTAGTGTTATAAGCCTTCAGACTTACCGCTGAGCCACTAGGGGCAAAAACCATTTTACTTCATGAGTTCTTCATCCTCAATGTTCATTGATATTATTTTCAGACAATAAAGGGTGTATAATTCAGATTTTCAATGGTTTTAAGTTTAAATCTCAACTTTAATACCATATTGATTTTTAATTTATCCAAACTGTGCACTAAAAAGATCTTACCTACGTCACTAACAAGTCCAATGGAAATGCCTTGTCAGAGATGTAAACCTGAATTCTCTCTTTCTTTACCCGTCTATCAAGGAAAAAGGTGTTGTTAATTTTAATAGTAGTTGCACAACGTTGTTTCGCAAATAAAAAAACGTATTCTTCACGCGTTGTTTACTTAATGTTGTGATATTACTTATTTTTCCAAATCTACTTCAAATCTTTTGTTGCTCAGTTTCTAGTGGGTGTGGTCAACATTCCTCATATTTGTTGCACAATATTCCAGTTTTGGTTTACTAGGAAACGCAATAATAGCACAGCATAGATGTTTAAAAAATGCACATGGATACACAACCTGCCCACTTCAAGTGACTCGGTAACATTGATAAGATTACATGGTTATCATTAACCAACCATTTAATTTTGTTTTCGTACGACAACAAATAAAAAACACTAACAAATATCACCGGCTAAGTTAAACAAAGCCATACTGATGTCGTTTAGAAATAAAAAAAACAACAACAACAATATAAAATCACACAAAACCTATTGTGCAAAATAAACAAGCACGTGTAATTTATAATTATCTGGAATTATTTAATGACATCTTAGTTATACCGAAATAAAGTGTAGATCGTTTGCTTTTGTAATTACTTATTCACAATCGGATAAAGATACAATTACATTTTCTGCCGTCTTCTTAAGTTCCACCGTGATCTTTTTTTGACCTCTATATAATCTTATAGCTTACTCATAAACACGTTTGGCCTTGACACATTATGTTTGAGAAATAATAGTTGCGTTTTGCCAAAGGGTGGCGCTACTATAGTATGAGTTGTCCTTGGCCATCTGTATTTTGTTACTTAAACTTTTTCAACTGCACGATTTATTTTTAACAGTAAAATTGCAGTCTAGAATGTTACGCTGTCTTTAAGTCTTCAGTATAAAAAGGCCCTAGAACACATTATTATTACAATAATACGCTCCAGATTATT
>NW_013666920.1:99150-104722 GCF_000517525.1 Limulus polyphemus
CTTACACTGCTAAATTAGGCACGGCTAGCGCAGATAGCCCTCGTGTAGCTTTGCGCGAAATCCAAAAAACAAACAAATACGCGTCACTTGCTGATGTAGTTTTCATTGTGATCGGAGGCCTCTCTCGTGTGCTGTGCAGGAGTAAAAATTGATATTTTCACATACTTAAAGAAAACATTTTATACTGCAAATGTTTTTTATGCGAAAAAAGATGTGTTTTACACATATCACAATTATGATGAGATGAATGAATAATTTATTTTCTCTAGCCCCCTCTCCCACTGGCACAGCGGTATGTCTGCGGACTTACAACGCTAGAATCCGGGTTTCGATACCCGTGTTGGGCAGAACACAGATAGCCCATTGTGTAGCTTTGTGCTTAATTACAAACAAACAATCTTTTCTATAATTTGTTTATCCTTAGATGTTCTTTGTTTATAACACAATTAGCCAATCTGGATTAAAATGATTAAAACAGTTAGTGTTTTTTTTTCTCTTCATTTAATTATTTATGGCAATAAATATATTGACATAAATAAAATGTTTTTGATTGAATTTCATTCGTGTCAACCTACTCAAGAGCGTGTGTCAACTTGACTCGTAACCGATGTAGGTTGACACACAGCACAAACTCTCCTGTTTATGTTCATTTTGAGAAAACTAACAAAGAGATAAGTACTTTGTTTTTGCTGTGTAATTAAGGAAGGTGTTTATTTTATGTTGGTATTGAAATTTCTTATCTTGAAGTTCGCAGATGATATTTACACATTTTTTGTTTACTCTATATCAAATAAAATTATGTGCATTTTGGATATATTTCATGAATTATACAGAAATTTATAAAACTTATATCTAAATAGAAGAAAGGTTTGAGAGGATCTGACTGAGGTATTTAAGATTGTTAAGGAAATTGATAGTGTTGATGCATCATCTTTTTTCGTACTTAAAGGCTGTCAAAAGCCACCAGTCCATTGCCTATGTACTTACTTTGGACTTTAGAACAAGAACTGGGATGATTATCAGTAACCACACGATAAGACTTTATGTGCCTAACCTTAGATCGAAAAGATAAGTTTAAACATACATTCGAACACAGAGTTGTAAATAGCTTGTTTATACTCTTATCAAAATCATGGAAATAGGCAGTAACGTCATTATGCGCCTTTCCTTCCTTCAGATGACCCAAAGTTTTTATGTCACCACCAATAATGAGCATCTGGAAAGCCAGTAATGAACAACACGTCCAATACTTGTTATGTTTCCGAGGGCAGTGTTCATCCGTCGTTTTCCTATTACAAGATTATACTCGGTGTCACAGTATCAGAAGTCATGAGCTGGACAATAAGTAGTCCTGACGTAAATCTCTAGAACATATCTGAGACGTCTTTGGTTGTTATGTCAATCTCTTAACTACCGCGCGAAATCAAAGAACTTGGCTTTCACTGTATTTTGGACTTTACGGCAAATGTACTAAGACTCTCTGCCGTCATCCCTAATTCTGAACTATTGATCAACGGAAAGGCAGCCAGTCAGAACCACCCTAATTTTCTCTCCTATAGCGCACTGAAGAAGAGGACAAGATCCATCAATAACCTCATCGGATGATTGATTATAATTATGATATAAAGGTACAGAAGTTGTATCAATTCCAGAGAAGTTCGTTTTCATTACCGGACACTTCCGTTTGCCAAAGGTGACTCTTTCAACTCATTTAGTTCAGTTAGACCAAACTGTGATTATTGTTAATTTGAGAGTGCTTACGATTCAAAGTTTTAAGAAGCAGTGTATGAAGTTGGTTCATTAATTGAGTTCAACGAATAATTGGTGCTCTAAAAATATAATATTTGTTCAGTTCTGCTGTTAATCTGGTTGAATAATAATTCAAACATAAAATGTGCTCACTTATGTTTTTAAGTAATTATATAGATTTTGAAAATATTTGGAATTGAAAAGCAGTGTAACTGTATTGAATCTATCTAAACCTCTAAATAGTTTTGATATTACAATGTTGTTATATATATTTATAAGAAAAGTACTTTGTAATTATTATGAGAAATTAACTATTTTTTATAAGTCTGCCTTCTTTAAAGTGAGATATTTTGTTATTTGGGGAGGGGGGAGAGGAATTAAATATTTTGCAGCCCCTGGCTAAATATCTAAAAAAAATTACAAGAAAAAGCAACACATTTTAACTTTAAACAACTTCAGAATCATTCGGTAACTTTATACATTTAACCCTTCATTCTTGATGAATATTTTTACCGCTGATGACGCACGATTGCCATCAATGAACAGTTCTAGTGCCTTGGTAAATAAAAATTTCATTCACAGCCAAAAGATGTTCTATTTTCTTGAGAAACACGGCCAAGTTTGAAATAGTAAGTTTACACAGTTATATACATGTCTGCGTGCCTGAAGTTCTGTAAATTTTACACTTCGTGATATAAAAATTACAAGGATGCATTATGATCAGACAACAGAAAAGTCACACAAACATATTTTATTGCTGATTAAGCATCTGCTGCATATTTAACGGTTTCTAAGACGCTTAAGGACGTGAAACATATGCTATACATTTTACAGATTAGTAAATAAATGAATGTTCTCTTTCTTTTTATCAAAATAAAAACAGAAGAACTTCTCCAAAATATGCAATGATAGGGGATTTAACCTGTTAGGTTTAAGATACGGTAACTGAATTATAGGTACTGAAAATTAAAAACCCTTAAAGTAAAATATCAACCAATTCATTACACTTGAGGAGATCCTTCTACTTACAATTCTAGAAGACATGTGTTGAATAATAATAAAAAAAAACAACTAAAAACTTTCAAGTAAAATATCAACCATTTCGTTACATTTGAGAAGATCCCTCTATTTACAGCTCCAGAAGATATGTGTTGAATTGTTGGCTTTAACAGCCAACACTTTTTGTTCTGACGTTTTAAACGCTGATGCTGCTTATTTCAAAAATAAGTGTTCTCACTAGTTTCATCGTGTTTGCTCGATGTTATAAATAAAAATAAATAGGCCTTCTTGAAGAATGGTTTGGAACTTCTGATTTTAATTTGCTGAGGATGTACTGTGTTACAATAATACGGATGAAATAAGTTTCCAGCACGTTTTATTTCAAATCAAGTGTTTTTTAGTTCAAAATATTATGTGTCACTTTATGTTTGTTTTTGAATTTCGCGCAAAGCTACACGAGGGCTATCTGCGCTAGCCGTCCCTAATTTAGCAGTGTAAGACTAGAGGGAAGGCAGCTAGTCATCACCACCCACCGCCAACTCTTGGGCTACTCTTTTACCAACGAATAGTGGGATTGACCGTCACATCATAACTCCCCCACGGCTGAAAGGGCGAGCATGTTTGGTGTGACGGGGATTCGAACCCGCGACCCTCAGATTGCGAGTCGAGTGCCTTGCCCATTTGAACACAAGATTAAAGGCTAATTTATTGTGTTAGTTATGTTTTTGTGCTTCTTGTTACGCTTCAGCAAAGACGGTGTGATATTCAAACAATTAAAATGTTAACAGGTAATTTTTTTCAGGTAACTATATGTAATAAAACCTTTAAAGTAATAAAGTTTGAAATGTTTGTTTGTTACGGAATTCGCGCAAAGCTACACGAGGGCTATCTGCGCTAGCCGTCCCTAATTTAGCAGTGTAAGACTAGACGGAAGGCAGCTAGTCATCACCACCCACCGCCAACTCTTGGGCTACTCTTTTACCAACGAATAGTGGGATTGACCGTCACTTTATGACGCCCCCACGGCTGAAAGGGCGAGCATGTTTGGAGTGGCGGGGATTCGAACCTGCGACCCTCAGATTGCGAGTCGAGTGCCCTAACCACCTGGCCATGCCGGGCCACAAACAAACGAACAGCCAAAAGTTCCTGCTTATGTAATTAATGAGCTACAATGTACAAATCTTTAAGAGTCATACTCATTCAATATTGGCAATAAACAAACAAAATAGAAAACATGTTTATACCATGATGATTTTTGCAAGTTTGTTTTTCTGTTATGGAAGTTCTATAGGAATCGTCATAGAAAAAAAATGGATGCAATATATCAACGTGTTGTAAACCTTTTTTTTTTCGGTTAAATAACTTTTAACTTTGTTTATAATATCTGAAGTTCAAGCTTGTTAACTTGTCAACAATTAATACAAAGTCAAGTACGTTTTCAAAACTACATTCATTGTAAGCCACCGCTGGTTAATGATGATACAAAGTCACGTGTATATAAAAAGTACAAGAAATTGTTGACTGATTCTGAAAATGAAAACGAGAATCATAACATTAACACGCGACAACGAAACATTTTTAGCCTGTTTCCGGTTAGCTCGGCAGAAAGACTACTTGACTTACAACGCTATAATCCAAAATTTGATTCCCTGTGTTGAACAGAGTGCAGATAGCCCACTATATAGCTTTGCACTAGCAAAACAATAATAATAACTCATACAGCTCTCACGTTAAACAATAAATACTGCTCTTAGTAACACCATTTTGGCCTACTCTATTTCTTAACTGAGCTTTCATTGAACAGATAATATTTCTTTTAAATGGTTCTTTGCATAAATATTACTTCAAAGTTGCAAAATGTGCTTTGGGTGCTATTTTCTAAACTATTCAATAGCACACAATTCACATATATTATATAGTGCCATCTGTCGTTACTATTTTCAGTTACGAATTTTAATTAGCATCAAAACCAACATTATTTTTCATAATAAAATAGATTTAGTCATTTGTTTGTTTTAAAGAAAAGCTATAGAATAGGTTATCTGTGCTCTTTCCACCACAGAGAATCGAACTTTGGATTTTAGCGTTGTAAGTCCGTAAACTTGCCGCTGACCCACTGGGGAAAACAAAATAAGAACTTTTTTTTTTATTCAGGGCATAATATTAAATTGATTAATTACGTAATGATTAGGTAATATCGTGCTAGGCCTAGCTTGGCCTGGTGATTAAGGCGTTCGACTCGCAATCTGAGGGTCACGGGTTCGAATTTCCGTTACCGAACATGCTCGTCCTTTCAGCCGTGGGGGCGTTATAATGTACGGTCAATCCCACGATTCGTTAGTAAAAGAGTAGCTCAAAAGTTGACGATGGGTAATGTTGACTAGCTGGCTGCACTCTAGTCTATCGCTGCTAAATTAGAGACGACTAGCGCAGATAGCCCTCGTGTAGCTTTGCGGGAAATTCCAAACAAACCAAACCAAATAATATCGTGCTACCATAATAGAAATATCAGAAGCACTGGTACAGATCCGAGGAATAAGACCATTAAAAGAGTGGTTAGTTTTAAGTAGCTTTAAAGGTGTACGTCTTTGTTTTGAAATTTGCGTTTATAAAAAAATGAAGTTGTCAATAGTAATAATTTTTGTGAACATAAAAAAAATCACTATTTTTATTTAACCCTCTAGTAATCCTTTCATTTAGATTAATGTATTAAGTTATGAACTTCGAAAAATATTCACGTCGCCATATTTTAAAATTTTCTTTTGAGAAAGATATTTGTTTGTTTTTTGAATTTCGCGCAAAGCTACACGAGGGCTATCTGCGC
>NW_013666920.1:104824-111049 GCF_000517525.1 Limulus polyphemus
AAGGCAACTAGTCATCACCACCCTTGGTAGCTCTTGGCTACTCTTTACCAACGAATAGTGGGATTGACCGTAACATTATAACGGCCCCCACGGCTGAAAGGGCGAGCATGTTTGGTGGGACCCGCGACCCTCAGATTGCGAGTCGAGCGCCTTATCCACCTGGCCATGCCGGGCCCTGAGAAAGATATACTTTATTATGCTAATTCATGCATGCAATGTTTGAATCATCAGAATTTTGGTATATAAAGCAACTGGCTATTCACCAGCTAACGGGTGTATGCTGACTAAGCTGAAACAGCTTAAGCTGGCACAACTTTATCAAAATGTTTAAAGTTCTTGAACTGCTTATATGAAAACAAATATGAATATCAGATTAACAGTACGTAGTTTAAAGACGATAAACCTATACAAGATTTCATATAGTTTTATGGCATAAACGCAGTAGAATACCATTATTACATTATATGGAATGATTAATGATATCTTTCTTTTTCTTGTTCTTATTTTATAAAGAGTGAAACGGATATTCTAATTATTCTATTATCCAATGTAAAGAGACTAAAACACGGTGAATTCAAAACTCATTTTCTTTCATTAACAATATTTATGCATGTAGAGACAAAGATACGAATTTGTTTGTGTGTGTGTGTGTGAGAGAGAGAGAGAGAGAGAGCGTCGTTAAGCAGAAATCAAACGAGATAAGTTCTATCTTTTTGTAATTATGTAAAACTCCAATAGACTAGAAGTTAATATATAATTGATTTGGTTGTCGTTAAATGCAAAACAACAAAATAGGTTATGTGTTCTCTGTCCACCACGGGTATCGAAGTCCGATTTTTAGTGTCGTAAGCCTGCAGACTTACCGATGAGCTACTGGAGGGGGTGTCTCTATATAAAGATGGCAGAAGTTCAAAACAAGGATCACTGAACTGTATAGAAATTTTACTGTGGTTTGCTTATCTCTGCATGTGGTGCTTGTCTAGTCTGTGTTAATTAGTCTGATGGATTTAATTTAGAAAGACAATTTTGGTTGTGTTGTTTAGATAACTGAGTTTAAATTTCTTCTTAAGAGGATATGTGATTTTATTTCGTGTATACAATAATAATTTCGTATATAGAAGCAACTGATCCTCGACCAACTCACTTTAATGGTAGTCCCTTGGTGGATCGGCGGTAAGTTTACGGACTTACAACGCTAAAATCCGGGGTTCGATTCTCCGCGGTGATCAGAGCGCAGATGGGTTTTTGTGTCTTTACGCTAAAACAAACAAACAAGCAAACTTTAATACTGGATAAACCAAGTGTATTAGCTGACACCAATTCCAAGAATATTGATTATATGTATCGAAGTCTCACTCATTACTTGCACATTTTATGTCTTTATGTCAACGAAAGAAGAACCTATAGCTCTTAGTTTCAGGTAAAAGGTATTAAAAATATATACAATCACATATAATAATAATTTTCTAACGCGTATTTTACACTTAAATAAATGTCATTGTAATCAACACTTATTCATGTAATATGTATTCCTTATTTTCATGTAAAAGTATTTCTAATTTCCAAGAACGCTGCCATGACGGTGCGTAATTGCTACTGAATTTGTAATCATATTTAACCTAATACTCATATTTACTTTATCACCTTATACGGAATTATGTACGCTTATCAATATTATAACAACCAGTATTTAGATATTTTATGCTCTTCAGTTATGTGACAAAACTGTCGAATTAAAATGATGAAAAATTCGGCCGACCTGTTCATATAAATATCGAAACGTTAAGGATATAAAATTGTTGTTTCTATGCTCAGTCTTACACATAATATTTTGTTTGCTTGTTTCGTTGTTAAGCCCAAAGGTATACAGTGGACCATCTGTGCTCTGCCTACTGCGGGTATCGAAACCCGATTTTCAGCTCCAGCTTACTGCTGAGCCGTTGGAGAGCCAGACTCAGTAACTAAATACGTGATTAAATTTAAATGAGCCAAAAAGGTGTATTTGTTATTATGTGTGCTTACATAGTAAGAAGTTGATCTCGTATATGTCATGCATTTATGTATGTTGTAATGTAACTGCTACCGTCATCGAACTGTCCCCAGTTTTCTCCTTGATACTTAAGTTTTTATCATTTTAAAATTATCTTTATTTTTAACCAACTGCAGTGGGTTTCAAGTTTCCCTGGAGTTTTTAATTATTTGTCGACGACGTAGAGATAAGTATGAGCTTTTCTCTTGTATAGTACACACAGTTTTGTACGAAATCAACAAACAAACAAATGTGTTCTTTGTAGAGTACCAGAAACATAACTGTGTATATTGTTAAAGCTACTATAGTAACTACATGAATTATCCACTATGTTCAAAACGATTATATATATACATGAGCTATAGTGCTAATGTAGCTCAGTTTCGTTTAATCGTTCTGACAGAAAACAGGCCTGGCATGGCCAGGTGGTTAGGGCGCTCGACTCGCAATCTACGGGTCGCGGGTTCGAATCCCTGCCCCCCCCCTCCATCAAAGATGCTCGCCCTTTCAGCTGTGAGAGCGTTATAATGTGACAATCAATACCACTATTCGTTGGTAATAGAGTAGCCCAAGAATTTGCTGTGTGTGGTGTTGACTAGCTGCTTTCCCTCTAGTCTATCACTGCTAAATTAGGGACGGGTAGAGCAGATAACCCTCGTGTAGCTTTGCGCGAGATTCACAACAAACCAAACTGATAGAAAATGTAATAAATTGGTTACTAAGGACTAGTAACTAACTATTAGTCCTTAGTTACTAAGGACTAATAAATAACACTAAGCATAGTGTTATTTATTCAAAAATATAACTCTAAGTCTATCATGTACGTATTTCAAGAAATAACTGATAGTTTTGTTTTATAAAATACAATAGATTGCTACATTTTAGGTACATTGTATTTTAATTAGACCCAGTAACATTTTGATATATCTATGCATAATGAATAATAATTAGTTAGACTCTACCAAAAGTCACTTCAGAGTTTTCAAACAGATTTCGAACAGTTCAATTTGTTATATTTTTCTTTCAAATGAGATTATGCGTTCGCGATGCGATAGATAAAAATTGTCAAACGATGTTTCTTGTTAGCTTAAGCACTTCGGCGCACCCTAGTGGCACAGCGGTATGTCTGCGAACTTAAAACGCTAGAAATCGGGTTTCGATACTCGTGGTGGACAGAGCACAGATAGCCCTTTGTGTAGCTTTGTACTTAACTACAATCAAACAAAGCATTATGTTTAAAACGATTGTTATATGTGAGGATCAAATAACTTCTGATATAAACGCATTGAAAGTGACAGCATTTTAACACTAAAGGTACACAACATATAAAAGTGTTATGAGAGTTTATTTTCCAACAAAGCTGTTATTTCGGTAAACAGCCATTGGGAATGAACGATCGTTGCACTCTTTACTTGATTTACTCTTATCTTTACTTTTATTTACTTTTGCGAAACACGCGCAGCGCATGGCGAGTGAGATGATGTAACGCTTTGTGCACTTTCACGTGGATTACTTTTCTTAACCTCGAGGGTTTCAGGTCGCAGACATGAATTTAGACTAAACTATATCCCGCAAAAGTCCCACATCTTCTAGCTTATTTAGAAGGAATTTAAATTGTTTATGTTTAACTCTCGTGTGGGACATAACTTTAAGTAATTTGTGGAATGAGCCAAGCCCATACTTAAAGGTTACACTTTGGGTTCACAGAATCGAAGGAGGTTTCAAGAATTAAGATCAATGTTAACTGTAAGTAGTCTTAGTTATCAAGCATTGTATAATTTTTAATAGCTTATGCAACATAGTAATACTTTTGTAGATACAACTAAATGATATCTGTTTAGGAACATTTTAAATTGTCTGTACAAAACATGACGCAAAAAACATTATACATTTACGTCCAATATATATGTGTGTATTGGACGTAAATACTTTCAAAACCAGCAAAATATTTTAGTTATTTTATCCAATACTGAAACATTATTGTGACTGGAATTTCTGAGCCTGCAAAGACACCTTTGTATACACCTTTTGAAGACACTCCAAATATCACTTGTTTCGGATTAAAGTTTTATTCTGAATTTTAGAGATAGCCCATCAAAAATTACTGTATTTGTGTTGCTGGTATGCATATTCATAAGTATATTAAATTTTTCCCTCAAAACGAAATTAATATTGATGCAGATAGTTTTGAAAACATTTAGATAGAAATAGACCCATTTGTATTGTAAATATTCAAATTGGACATATTCAACAAACCACATTCAGACATTTTAAGCTGATGTACCCAATGACGTGGAATATATTCCGTTATATGCTGTCTACGCCTAACTAACTCTCAGATTTTGTTTGTTTTTGAATTTCGCGCAAAGCTACACGAGGGCTATCTGCGCTAGCTGTCCCTAATTTAGCAGTGTAAGACTAGAGGGAAGGCAGCTAGTCATCACCACCCACCGCCAACTCTTGGGCTACTCTTATACCAACGAATAGTGGGATTGACCGTCACATTATAATGCCCGCACGGTTGAAAGGGCGAGCATGTTTGGTGGGACGAGGATTCGAACCCGCGACCCGCAGATTGCGAGTCGAGTGCATAACTCTCAGAAGTGAAATGAACAAATAGGCTTACCACTTAGCCGTCATTACATTATGCAAATTTTTCGGAAATTAAAGGCCAACGAAAAGAGATACAACTTATAAGAAATAAAAAAAGAATATTAACATACAAAAGTGTTTTCTTTACTGACACATAAAGTTGGATTCGGATAAGTAGTTTATTTATTTATCATTAAAATTTGGAACGAGTATTTCACTATTTTTTTTACCAAATTTAATTCATATTTCATACTTTTAGGATTCTAGGCTTATTATTACATTAGATACAGCTAAAGCCTAAAGTGGCAACATTAGGCCTAGCATTGCAGATATGTACTTCCACATTTTCTGTTTTTAGCTATCTTGAATTTAGGTTATGTCCATAGATATAAAAAAACAAACAAACATTAGATTGGAAGTCACGTGACTTTTGGCATAAGCAAGCGGCCGCCATTACTATGTGTTGAACTTTCAAAGCCCGCCAGTTGAACTGACAATGACAAAGTGATCTCACCTCACAACTTATGGCCGTTTTCCATCTAAACTAGACGTTTGGATAATTTTATTGTTTGATGTTAATAAATCTGTCAAACAAAGATGATCTAAACCTGATTTTAACTTAGAAATTAGTGCAAAAATCGTTCACAAAACACACATATCTGACCTGTCATATAAAGAATGCACTGGATTTTAGCCCAGATGGAACTCTTAAGATTAATATCTGTTCTTTTTCCTCGGTGTTTATTATGTATCACAGAAAAATATATATCTCAAATATTGTTGCCAAATATATCATCTTGGTGAAACCTAGTTTAAGATATTTCACAAATATTATTATTCTGCAATTAGCACAAAATCTTTTGGATGAAATGCTATCATTCTTCTCACTAGAACAGTGGATCTCAAGATCACCCTGCCATTAAGAACAAATATCATTCCCCATAATGGGATTCACCTTTGAATGTCGACATAACAAAGCCAAGTTACTTAATTATGCTAAACATTTTATTTTATATGAAAATCATACATTACCAGTGTAGCACAAGACATGTCCAGATTAAAGGGTGAAAATAGTGTTTACATTTGATCTGATATTTTTAACTGATGTTGACTTCGGAAAAATATGACCAGTTATGAAATTACAAATTATATAAACTTTCATGTGCAAATAAAGTTGTAGGTTTTAAATAGAGCAATTTTATGGGGATATACTTAAATAATTAAAAACAAATAAGACATGTCACTTTTCATTACCATTTCATTAGTCTGGCGTTGTCTAATCTGTATACCGTAATATATGCCCAATATTTGCTGTAAGTACCTATGCGTCTTACACTTCCACGTACATACATACATTTTCATGATAAGTACATTCTCGCATCGTGGACACTTCAATACAGTTCGTATATACTGTAATAAAACTAGGCTCACTCTGTTGTAAGCACTTTTATATATATATCACATTAATGTTTTTTGTTGTTGTTCAAGTAACATAAAATATTTTGGCCTCTTGTACATCATACACAGGCCTGCGAATTTAAACTTCATAAAAGTTGTTTTAGTTTTAATAAAGAATTTTCCATAATTCAGCTACGCAGATTTCG
>NW_013666920.1:112026-115669 GCF_000517525.1 Limulus polyphemus
GTTCTGTAATTCTAAGAATGAGTCTATTGACATTATTAGGCCTATGTTTAAATTATTTTCTGGATAAGCCATAACGTCACTGATCACCCTAGACTTGTTTTAAACCACACAAATTAACCCAAATTTCCTCTCTCTCATCCAGCGAAGTGGTATATTTAATAAACTTCTACCTTGACACTCAGTGATAGCACCAAAAGTGAATGTAAACAGAACATGTATCTGTAGACAGTGTATGTTTAGGCGGCGTCTCTGTGTACCCTGATTGGCCAGCAGGGGGCATTAGAATGTCGTGGATGATTATTTCAACTTATATGAGTATTTAATATTGTCTGCATTTCAAATCAAAAGCTGTCAAACTGTTATGCCGACTTGTGTAGGTAAAATGTCTTCCAAAAAATACTCTCACATATACTTTGAAACTAGATGTAAACATCCACGCCAGTTCGTTGTCGCCATCATGTCCGCGGCGATGTCGCCCACTGTATCTGAATATATTATAGAAAAAAAAAGTTTTACTTGCTTGTGGAATGTAACACCTTCTGCCTTTGGCTCTTGGTTACGGTATGTGTAACAGTTGATGGCATAGCACTATGTTCCCTTCGTTCTTTCAGTTCGTGACTTAGATGGACGACTGTCACTCTCAGCCACTTTACATTGTCTGCCAGTTCGAACTTCAACACATAGCAATGGCAGCCGCATGCGCACATGCCCCTCAATGATAAATAGTAGTGGTTGGCCAATCTAGTGTTTGTTATATCTATGGTTACGTCCACAAATAGATCTACCATACACCTGGTAATTTTTTTAATCCTTCGACTGTGGTTCCTTTAAACGCGCGCGCAATTATTTCGAGCCTTACACTATATAAAGTACACTCGCATTCAACTGCCGGAGGCGGACAGTATCATATACTTGAATCAGCAGTCAATAGGTTAAATATTTAAGCTATGAAATATATATCATTATTTATTATAATATTATCATTAAATTTAATATATAACATATAATATCTTATATAATATTTAGCGTATATAACGTATAGTATAATATATAACATACCATATGAATTAGAAAAAAGCAAAAACAAACAGACATATATAAATTTTGGCTTGGTAAGTTTCCCTTGTTTAAAAAGTGGAACGTGGAAGAAACAGATGCTACCTAAATCAAACCGAGTTGAGCATGATTACTAGAAAAATACTGAGTAGATTATTAGAGGGGAGGAGAGCGTGCACAAGATCTGTGCCAAATTTCTCAAGCGTATAACAGTAGTAGAAGTAATAGTATTAAAACAATCTTATCTTCACTAACAAATGTGTTGCGACGTTATTACACAATTGGAGGAAGGATAGCCTTTGCTTTGGCTGGTACTAAACTCCTCTAGTGTTTAATCAAAATTATGTCTTAATGAACTCTCACACGATGATTAATGGAATTGCTAAATGTAAATACTACACGCTTTAGTGTTGTGTGATATATGTAATAGTTGTATATTACAAGGGAAATATTTAAATTTCCTATACATTTCTGCAGCTGCTACAATATACAAGATTGATTCCATAATTAATCCATAAACTTTTAGTCCAGTTTCACTGTTATCCCCATTCTCAAAAAGATTTGAAAAACTTACTTAAGACTAGAAATGTTTGATATTATCCAAATTATGAATTTGGTATTCAAAAATTTCATTCCACACACTTGCCAATATCATAAATTTATGATAGATTACTAAATTCTTTTAATAAACGCAAAATTAAATGGGGAATTGTTTTTCATTTGTCTAGAGCATTTAATAGTTTTTAACTCAAAATAATTAAACATTACTTACGAAATATATTGTTGCGTCATCGAGATCATGTGATTCTCACGCCCTTTACTTTCTAGAACTATCCTGTACTTTGGCGAATGCTCTAGTGTTTGCTAGATATAGGGTAGTCGGGTATATAATAGAGGGGAAGGTAATGTGTGAGTGAAGACATTGTGTAAGTGATCTACAGTCAGAAGTATTATTGACGTACGTTAATATAGCGTTTGTTTTAGCGCGATCGTTGAAGTTGAGTGTATCGGTAAAGTTATATTCGGAAAGAATAAACCAGTTTTATTAAGAAAGGACTTGTGTCGCTTAAGTTTCGTCGGAACGAAGTTACGGAAAATCAATTAACAAACGGAGACGTAACAATATCAAGGATCTACTCTTGGACCTTTGTTATTTTTACTTTATGTTAACAAGTTACCCAAGGTTTTATTACTTACTATATGTTTGTTTGCTGATGATACTTATCTGTTTATTTCTGATGATGGTTTAAAATATTTGAAAAAAAAAATACTGAACTTAAGAAAAATGATGAACAGATGACAACAAACACATTTTCCATCAATTATAAAAGATTGACGTTAGACTATTGTAAAGTTATTACTGATGACAATCTAATTAATCAAACTAATCATATTAAGTTAATCCGTATAATAATTAATGATAAATCGAAACAGTTTTTTATATTAAATTTATTAGTACAAAGGGAGCTAAAGCAGTCGGTATTATTTCAAAATTTAGATATTATGTCCATAAGTATGCTCTTTTGTTAGTGTACTATGTTTTGGTCTATCCTTATATTTTATATCTTATACTGAGTTGGGGATCTGATAAAACAAATATATTAGACACTGTAAATGTAATCCAATATCTGACATCTACTTATGAAACATTATATGTACATTAACCGAATAATACTTGCCTCAAGTGTTTCTCTAGAAAACATCTAAATTAAAATATTAAATATAAATATTTGCATTCATGTGCAAATATTACTTACAACAACATCTTTGAAAATTTAATCCAAACTTTGTTTTGTGTGTTTTCTTATAGCAAAGCCACATTTGGCTATCTGCTGTGTCCACCGAGGGGAACTTTGTTTTGGCTGATGATGATGACGATATAGTCATCTATAAACTTCGTGAAATGTATCGAAATAAGGGTACATTATTTATAAATTATGTAAGTAATTTTATTTGTGAGTTAGGCATACCTATCATTAGCCTTGGAATTTCAGTTGAAGCATTGTTTGTGCACTTAGGCCTACAACTACAAAGACTGTTTCTTGCATTACTATTAAACTAATTTAATTACTAAATTAAACTAAATACTATTAAACTTTTAGTTACGTGGGCTGGACTTCACATTATTTTTACCAAATAATCAAAAAGAACTCGCCCAACAATAGAAAACGTCAATACAATATATTGATGTACAAATTTGGTCATATATTCCAATTGAATAAAGAAAAATATGAATTTGTAGTTTAAAAACAGTTTTTTATTCCTAATTGCTGCACTGTTTAGCAATTATATTATTTTACAGTATTGATTTGTTTCGCGTAATTGTTATAAAATCTAAATGTACAACTAGCTGTGATCATTGTTTGTTAGGGTGTGGTAGACGAGATGGTCTTTTCCCCACATCTGTGCTATAAAATATTTCATGTAATATTTTATATTGTTATTTTATATATATCTTCTGAGATAACGAAAAACATGTTTTATTTACAACGTTATATCTGTAAGAGGCACGATATAAAAGACTGTTTAGCGTAGGTAATATTAATTAATGATTTTGTGAGTTAATATTTCCTGATTGTTTAGTTGT
>NW_013666920.1:116452-118522 GCF_000517525.1 Limulus polyphemus
CACCTGTCTAGTGTTCCGTAAGCTTTTTTTCTCAGCTGAAAAGTGTTCCATGGCCAAAAAAGTTTGGGAAACGCTCTGTTAGAGGGAAACTAATAGTTTTATAACAGATAAAAAGTACAGTTTATTCCGTCAAAGCGAGTTCTAAAGTAATTGAACCAACCTGAGTGCACTTTGACAAAAGGAACAGACGATATCTGAAGTACGAGGACCAGACGATTATTGGAAGAGAAGTATACTGTGGTAACTCACGCTATAATTGTAAGTAAATTATACATGAAATACTCGTGCAGAAAAAAAAAAAGTAGTTCGGCTTGTGAACTGAAATTCTACTGCAATTGAATAGGCCTAGGTGGACTTTTGACAAAAAGGAGAAAAGTATATTGAGTTTATGATATAACTGTGGGTGGGGCCTATTAGCCCGATCGTCGGCTGAAAAAGGAATACAAGACTGCTTATTTGCCCGATCATTTTTAAATTTCAAGAGCGCATGTTTACTCATCACCTTAAAGTAGGGAAAACCTTCCTTTTGTGTCAAGGTTTCAATGGCGGCGCCAGTATAAACAAACTAGACTGGGGGAGGGGATTGGGCGGCAGGGTAATTTACACAGACATATCATGTTGATAGTGGCATAACCACAGATTGTTCAGTGGGAAGGAGAAAGGTTCGTCGATATAGCCCACTAGTATGTTACGAGCTCCCAACTTAACGTTGATATTTTTAGCCCAGGCCTCAGTTAAGCCTAGCCTATGCCTACTGTAAGTTGCTCTTAGGCCTAAGCCTAGTGCAGGCCCATTGTTTACTGCCTAGGCCTATATAGACTAGCCTAATAAACCCTCACCTTTGATTTGGACGTATGCTTGCACTCTGACTGGAAGAGACCCTACCGAAATGTTTACAGGCAAATTTAACAAATGAGTACTTAAGTTTAGTCTTATAAAGTTTTTCCCAGGAACTATTCTCTTGTTTGCTGTTTCAACAGTCCTACAATCGTTACACATGAACTTACCTGAAACAATGTTTTTATGTAATCGGAAAGCTGGTCGAAGTCATCAATTCCATGCTGGCTAGGCTCCATCTACCTATTTGAACTAGCTGTTTACAATAATCTCGCCAGAAACTTTGCTCGAAGTGATAGTGAGTAGTCAAGGAAAGTGCGCTATGACGACATTCTTATACGAGAATGTGTGTGGTCGGCCGAATATACGCTAGTGTCACCCATTATTAAGCGGACGGTCGGGCGAAAAAACACAACGATAACTGTGATCTCTATAATGTAAAGAATTTCTGTAAATACGGTTAACTACTTCGAATATATATATATTATTTTGAAGACAAGTGGAGTGCGTGCTATTCATTTATCGCATACAAGTCATAAGATACCTACTGTAGAAGAATCCTCAGCCCAACTCCCATATTATTCAACCTACTTACTAAATACTAGTACTATATACAACATTAAGAAGTATAAGCCTTCCTTATTTTGACAGTAAGATACTAAGAAAGGAAACTCATCTAAAGGATAATGGCTAATTACTAGGTTTGTTTTTCTTTCTGTAATAATATATTCTATAAATTTGATTATAGCGCCAAGATACAGAATAGGCTATTTACACTCTGTCCATTATAGGGAATCGAATCCTTGACTTTAGGGTTGTAAGTTCGTAACCTTACCGTGGACCTATAAATATGATCTAATAATGATATTTTGGCAATGTGTTACATCCAGCAAAACATGACAGTTACAGGTATCACACATTTTAAAAATGAGCACTAAAATATAATGAAATAATATTACTCCAGCATTGTATTCTATTAAAATGTGGTAAAAGGACTGGTGATAAAATATCATGTTGTCATTTTAATGTTCAGAATGAAATTGTTGAAATTTGTTGTTTCTGAAATTCTTGCAAAGCTACTGCTGCTAATTTTGAATTTGACTAGAGAGAAGGCAGTTATTCAACAGCACCCACCGCCAAATCTTAAGCTACCGTATTTTTCGGAATACAAGACGCACCCTTATTTTGAAGACAAAGTTTTTGGGGAAAAAAAGCTACAGTCGCATTTGAAAG
>NW_013666920.1:119026-126454 GCF_000517525.1 Limulus polyphemus
CTGTTATTTAGTTTGGTTTAAAACCTGCAAAAATCTTCATTGCTTTCACTGTAATTTATTTTTTATTATTTAGGGAGCATTATAAATGTTATGTTTTTAAAAGAAAAAAACTATTGAACTAAACTATGCATGCCTATTTAAGTATATTTACACATGGCTTGTGTATATCGTATATATACATATATATTATTCATACCTTCGGTGTACTATAGGACGCAAGCAGATTTTGACATCAAATGTTGGGGTAAAAAAGTGCGTCTTATACACCGAAAAATACGGTACTCTAATCAAATACTGGAATTTCAAGATTACTCTTATAACGCACCCACAACCCCAAAGTTCGGAGCACGAATTTCCGGAAACGAGATGCGAATTGTAACCCTTGAAATCAGTCCGGCAGGCTAACCACTAGGCCATGACTGAACCATTGTTGAAAATATTTTTTATTGTTTTACCAACGACGCCAATGATAAATAAAGTACGTGATATAATCGAGTGTTTATTTGTAGACAATAACGCTGAATGTGAAAGGTTAATTGAAGAAATAGTTGTCGTGACCTCGTGCAAAATTATTTCGCAAAAAAAAGTGTTACCACACAGCACGTCTATTAAAATGATATTACATTATTGATGAATTGTTGTATTAATTTGAGTTTGCTAACTACAACGTAAAAAGTCACTGAAATCTTGGTTTCTCATTTGGTGTCAGCAATGCGTTTTATGCAATTCGAAATTCACAGCCACGATCAAATATGTTGCATATAATGTAAAGATGAAGGAATTTGTATTAATATTGTTACGTCTCTGGTCGTTTGTTAATTACCCGTAAAAATTCTTCCCGAGGAACTTCAGCGATACAAGTCCTTTCTTAAATAAAACTAGTTTATTCTTCCTCAATACAACTTTGCAATACACAGAATTTCCACAGTCACTTTAACTTAAACACACGTTATAATTCACAACGATTCACGCATTTTACTTACGGTCACTACCGCTCACTTGACTCAATTATCTGTCGCTATATCTCTCTTTCTGCAATTATCTATGCCGTCACTTCTGCTCTCCGCTTTATTTGCCGGGTTTATATATTAAAATAGAGGGCGCCTAGAAAACGCTCGGGCCTTCATGATCCTTCTAGAATCTCATGACGTGTTACCAGCGTCACGTGAATTCTGCTGTCGTAACAATATCTTACATATATTTAACAGTATCGGACATTTAAAGGTATATGCATAGTATTTATTAATAACAAATAACCTGTATACACAGTTTCTTTATCTGGGATATGCATAGAACGTTAACTTCAATAATGAAACTGAACTATGAATATCGGGTGATAATACTGAATAAAAAAGTCGTTAGGACATGACTTCAAGGGATAATGAAATATTAAAATTTTTATCAAAGAACAGAGAAAACTTCCAATCTGTTCCCTTCGCAAAAACCAACAGGACAAAGATATGCATTGAATCCATTCTTGTTGTATTACATTATCGTTAGGATCATGTGAGTCATCGCACACGACAGCTGTTGTTTCTTTCTTAAAATGCTTATGCTTCGCATACGCTATACCAAGAATTATTGTTGCTTGAATTCCAAAGAAAATATTTTTTAATACCATCCCACACGAGTTGTTTTTAACCCTAAAATTGGTGATTTCTCTATGCTCTTCTCTAGTGTTTATAAACCGTTGCATCATATTCCATAGCATAAACATTTTAACGCATGTATTAAGAAATAGTTTAATGCTAATGTTCATACGTAAGTAGATAAAGTTACAGTTTATTATGAAATAATTTTAATAATTACCTGGAAATACAACCGAAAATATTAATAATATGCAGTACCAATATATTTTCTTACAGTACGATTAGATATATCACTTTAATTAGTGTAAACTAATGAGCTATTAAACTGTTTAGAGCACTTAACCGATTTTTTATCGGGTTTCTTATAATCTTTGTGGTTCAAACTGAACTAGCTTACTAGACCTGGCTTCTTCAGTAATTTCTGTGAATAATATCCTGAATAAACTAAGATGAATAAACACTGTCTGATCCCTTGTCTAAAATACTACAGATTTCGGTTGGCGACGTTATATGTGCTACGTTGTCAATATGTTTCATACCGTATGAAAGCCTGACGAATGAGCCGTGCGAATATTCAATTCAGTATTAAAAAATTTTATAAGAAAAATATTTTTACTGCTCGTAATACTTTAGCGAAATTATTCAGTCAAGTTTATACATTTTAACATTATTACTAAGTATACACTTCCTTCATTGTATATATTTTTAGTTTACAGTATAGATAAACCCTAGTGGTTACTTTTTAAAAATTTTCTGCTTCTTAGTAGTAGCAAATAACTTAATAAAATCAGTATAGTTCTTATTCAGCTTAGCTAAGTGACAAGCAATTTTGTATGCTTTCTGATAACTCTAGATAAACTTTCAAAACTGTCTACAATTATTTTTTGAAACTGCTGTTTACACAGTCTTTGTGTTAAACTTATAGTCATTCTATGTCAACGTTTTTCAAAACTATTAATCTATAACCAATAAATTATTTGTTGTTTGTAAACCAATGTAAAAAATATTTACTAATTTGGCTAGATCTTTGAAAGAAGGCTCACAGTTAATGATAAACCCAAGGGTAGCGGGATACCACATTTCTCCGCGTTGAGGCTCAGAATTGTTTATTTGTTTGTAGCCACAAAGCTACACAATGGGCTATCTGTGCTCTGCCCACAACGAGTATGAAAACCAGGTTTCCAACAGTGTAAGTCCGCAGACATACCGCTGTGCCACTTGGGTGGGGGACGGGGCTTAAAACCATTTCTAAAATTTAGATTAATACAGTAAAAATTATGTAGTTTCTGAACCCAACTATAATTAATAAATAAAATGTGCAAGATCTTGCAAAAAATATTTCTTAGTGATTTCGCTTTTTTATTTCTGTTTGTTTAAATACATTTTCATCAAGTGTGATTAGTTTAAAATGAAGTTACGCATTTTTGGTTATCACAGTACTTTGTGCATGTATGCATACACAGTGACTCTACTAGCATCTATTACATTGAATTATGTTCGAAGAGTTAGTCTTTTTTAAAAGTGACCATGGTTTATATTTTAAACTGGTTTGATTGCCTGGATCGTGACAAAGCAAACTAAAAAGTATTATTTTTCACGAAATAAAAGTAATTTATTTTTAAACTCAAATGACATTAATTTTTATGTCGCTCATTTAATTAAAGTCTTCTTTTTGTCAGAGTATTTACATGATTTATTTCCGTTGTTAAATTCATTGTAACATTTGTTGTTACTCAAACGTAGAATTATATAGTTTGTAATTTATTGTGACTATTTTTTAATATATTAGTAAGTTATATATATATATATAACTTACAATATGAAGTAATAAAATTTAATTTATGAAGAGTTCATATATAGCCGTCTTTTGGTTTTATTGGTTTCTCTGACTTCTTCGAGCTAGCTGTAGTATGCCTTCTATTTATTCATAATACGAAGAGTAATTCATAATTATGGTAATATACGTCGCGCACGAGAAGTATGGTGTTCTTTTATGCTTTGTTATGTTAATCTGTTCTCTTGTGTGATTAGATAGAAACAGAGTAGATATCAATGACACTAATCAGTCCACTCCTTCCCCGAGATGTCAAGTGGGTTCTGCCATTTTCCCTGTACAGTGTTTCTTCTGTATCAATACTTTGCTGTTTTGTCCACTAATTTGACACACACATACACAGTACAGATGTTGATTTGATTACAGGCCATGTTGCAACGTCTGGCCATGTTCTGTGTGATGACTATGCATATTGACAATAACCTTCTCATGTAGTTTTTATTGCAAAAGGCTCCACGGTAAATCTGTCATGTTCAAAGGGTACCTCTTCTTCCTGATGTTTTCCATAATCTATTTAGTGTAGGATTTTAGTGTTGTAAGTCCGTAAACTTACCACTGTCCCACCGCGGGACTTGCTACAGTGTATGGGGTATCGAGTTTTCTGCAAGTTAATAGTAACTCTTCGTGAACTTTTCAGATTGAACTTGCAAGAAATACAAATAAAAAATAAAAAAATACGGAACTTGGTACCAACTTCGCAAAAAGAACCAGTGAGTACTAAGAGAATTTCATGACTGTTACATCTTACTGATTTGATTGTTTCAGACTTTTCGCATAATGTTAAACAAAGGGCCGTCCGTGCATTGCCGTCTCTAATGTTGAACTTATAGACTAGAAGGAAAGTTGCTAGTCAACAGCACTCACTTCCAACTCTTGAGCTACCCTTTTGTGGCTGAATAGTTGAATTTGATCGTTAGTTTTATAATGCACCCATGGCTCCAATATGTGGAGAATGATTTTGCAGCAATGAGTCACGAAACATTAGCCATTGGATTCACAATGTGAGCATACAAACTACTAGGTCACGCCCGACTCATTACTTGATACTCAACTTGAAAAGTTTATACGTGGTATTCTCATTTCATTTATAGTAATTAGAGTAGGATCCATTGAATATCAGGAGGGTTGAGTGGAAAATGTTATGCAGAGTTAAACTATATTCTTCAACTTTGAATTTGTTGTGAAGAATAAAAAGACTGGCCACAGTATATAACAATGTGAAACAATCCTTTTTCTTGTTTGTTTCAGCAAAACACAATTAAAGGTGACAAACGTGATGAAAGACAGCATCTTTACTGGGAAGTAAAAACTCTTAGAAAGATATGCTGAAAGTTTATGAAAATCCTAAAAATCTGCCACAAACTAAGAAAACATAGTAATATATATATATATATATATCCTTTTAAGGATGCATATCCTACCTGCATTACTGTTGGTCATTCCATTCAAAACATATAGGACTTTGTATCCTCAAGGTATCACCTGACCCACCAGTGGAAAAGATCACTATCTAATTTCATACAGTATGTTCAGTTTTACAGAATCATTCCTACAAGAGGGCACACAAGTCAATAATCCAGAACAATCGGTAACTAGGGCAAAAGCAATCTAGTCACTTCCTTGACCAACGTTCCATTTTAAATCTATATATGTGAACATTTTGAGTTCACTGTAATGAATAAAGCGGGTAGCAAACACTAGTATGCATGACTACTTCAAGTAATAGTTGAAGAAAAATTAACTAGATAATTCATATTTATTTTCACAGTTGAACACATTAGATATATTATAATGATACTACAGACAGATCGTTTAATATGTCATGACTCTTTCACTGCATGATTGATTTGAAAAGTAAGAAATGATTTAAAGTGAAAGTACAAGTTTTTCAAAATTTTTAAGACCTCATAAAGATTATCAAAGTAAATCAGTATTATTTTTGGTTATAACGAATAAGTCGCATGTGCCGCACAATTCTTTGAATTTCTCATTAATTCTTATTGGTTTTTGAATGCACGTGGTGTTTATGGAATCGCGTACAGCTGACAGAACGTTTCTTTTGAGAAGCATCAGTAGATTTTGGGTGATGCACGCCAGGTGGCGCACTTTGTGGACGCATCAGTGAAGTATGAGTGGCTTCAGCTTGAACCCACTTAGATCTGTTTGCTCTTACAATCCAAATGCCTGGCTTAACACAGTCACCTTTTTGAGGACCTGTGTTGAAAGAAAAGAAAAACTTTGAACTTTCAAATAACCAGGAAGTATGTAATAATATTTTCTAAGTTCCTAATAAATGCAGTGATATTGGTTTGAAAAAAGAAAACTATTCAATACAATTCATATGTTATTACCTGGACCTTTAAACGAGATATTCCATGTTCCATGAAAGTGACCCCAAGCGGAATGTGGACGATGTGGAACATGAGGTAGAAGGTGCCCTTTTTCGTTACTTATTGGAAGTGTGAACCCTTCTAGTCTT
Source organism: Limulus polyphemus (assembly GCF_000517525.1). NCBI lineage: Eukaryota > Metazoa > Arthropoda > Merostomata > Xiphosura > Limulidae > Limulus > Limulus polyphemus. Next base: position 124,929 of record NW_013666920.1, read on the forward strand.
CTTGGATGCTACAGTGGTTCATGTAAAAATAATTTCACCTTTATTAACACTATTTCTAAAAGCACATTACGAATCGCAATAGCTTCGAAGAACAATATATGAATAGTGGCAATATTAAGTTTTTACGTAGCGATCGTACTTTTTACATAATAAATGTTTGACGAATGTGAAACTAGATAGATTTTTAAAATGTCATTTTTATTTCTTACATTACCAAAGAAAACATAAAGGAATTCTCACTATATGTCTTAAAGTTGTGTGTTAATACTCACAAAATATAAGGTGATTATAAAGTTAATTGGCTTAATATTCGAACGTCGATTATTCGAAAACTAATTATTAGACAATTATAACATTTGATAGGTGAACTAATGAGATGATGGGAAAGACGTCTCCAGAAGGCGTTGATCACAAAATTTGCTCAGCCAGTGTATTAACAATGTAGTAAAAACTGCCCCAGGCTGAGAAAACATACTATTACATTATATATAATGTCATTTCCTACACACCTCCACGATACTAAGAAGGCAGTTGGTGTGGTTGCACGGCTGCCATTTTTTATTGGATCTTTTTTTTTTTTGTAAGAACCACCATCATCACAAGGACTGCAAACATGCACAGTCGGTACTACATGGCAATGCTTACAACCAATGTGGTTCACATGCTGCAGTAACGAAATATAAAAGACACCGTGGCTTTCATGCAAGATGGTGTCTCTTTGTATATCGGTAATTAGGTGAAATATGCCAACGTTTGCTCTTATTGAGAACTTTTTCAAGATAAAGAACAGAATTAATAAAACGTCAGTTATGGGCGCCCTCAAGCTCACAACCTGCGAACACGGGGGAACGTTCTTGTTTGCTGTGGGTTTCCCCAGAAAATTTTTGAAAAGCAAATGACGCTATTCTGTGGTATTGTGGAATTGAACCAGACGATGATAAAAACGATGGCGATGGTCATAAGCAAATTGGGAAGCGAGAAAATAGGATTGCAATTTATATTTTGTGAGTGAACTGGTAGCCATCGTAGAGCGGAAGCCATTGCCTTGAAGTTTGAATGCGATGCTCTGGCTGATTATGGCTTATTTATATACACCTAACTTCGTCGTTTTTATTTAAATAGCATTATTTTCTGTAACCTTTTAAAATAAATTATTCAAATAACTTTTCTTCTGAAATTCCATGGAAGCAATTGCCCCCCCCCCCCGACGCCCGTGACTTCAATTATCCTACTTTGTCTATTGATATGTTTGTTATTGATGTGGATGAATATCTATATACATCTAGAACAGAAATGTCACGAAACTGCCAATGAAAAGAACTGTAACATAATTTGTAGTTCCAACAACGACCAGGATGTACGAATAAAATATACATGTGGCATATGTTATTCATTGATAAGTTTCGATATTATCACCTAACACAAAACATTAAAAAAGAAACATACCATGTTACTAACTTCTGCAAACTGGTTGCCTGGCCTTCATACAACACTGTTAATTGCAGAAACTAAGCTTTACAGGCTTA
>NW_013666920.1:126955-136646 GCF_000517525.1 Limulus polyphemus
ACGGCTAGCGCAGATAGCCCTCGTGTAGCTTTGCGCGAAATTAAAAAAACAAACAAAAAAACTTATGTTACAGAGAATTGTTGCTTGATTATTGAGGTAGAGAATGTGTTAGTCAATTTGTTTGTTCTTGCTAGTCAATAAGTTTAATATAGATTTTTTTTTGTATTTTAATGAAACATTAAAGATACGAGAAGTACCGTACTCACGAGAGTAGTTAGCAAGTAAGTGTGAAATTGTATTATTAACGTCCACTGTCAACTTAGGCCTATCACTGAAAGTTAGTTAAGCCAACTTGTATAACTGATAATCGAAAAAATAACACGCTTTAATTAAACATGCTGAATATTACATGATTATTCTATAGAATAATCCCATAGAACTTTCCCAACAAGAAAAATTGTTAGAACACAAATGTCAGAGTGGGAGCACGTGGATAGCGACACTCCAACTGGCTCAAAATAACATAGTCGATTGACGTCATGAATGATATGTGACGTAAGATTCCGCATACATCACAAGTTAAGTTTAGGCTCGAACGTTTCGAAATTTATTGTTTGACTTTCTGGAAGTCAGTTATTTTCTGTCTGCAAAATTTAAGCTACTGTTTCATTTAGCTTTAGGATTGTTAAACTGATCTTTGTAGACAGAACAGGTCCAATAGAAAAAAATAAAAATAAATTCACCTTTCAGAGTTTCATATTTACTGTCTGTGAAGTTTGGCTTTTGGTTTCCATACTTCTTTTGGAGAATAAGTAAATGAGTTTGTTATTTGTGATGAGATTTGACATACTATATGGATGTAATTCTGACATCGGTTCATAGTCCCAGGAGTTGGTAGCGGTAAGTGAATGCTTAGGAGTTACCCTAACATACGGAGTAGGAGATCCCGCCACAGACACAGCACAGACAGCATATTATGTATTATACATCGGATCTCAACGTGTATATTGTTTCCATCAGTCTTACTACTTACTGTACATTTGGCTTATCATACTCAGTTCCGTAACTTGTAAGATTGTCTGGCATTAGAAGTTCCTATATTACCACAGTCAAAACCGCTACATGGCTGCATTTTGTATGAATGAGATAGGCATTATGTAACAAGAAAACTGCACGTAAGTGGTAATCATCTAGCTATAATGTTCAAAAATCCACTTATGTATTAGTTGGATGTCATAATCCCTTCCACCGGGTGTAGCTTTGTGAAATTGTAGATTTTGTCTTTTCTGAGACTTTGGATGGTATTTTGAAATCTCATTTTTTGTAATGCTTACCAAATGATATGTAATATAAATTTATACGGAGTATTAGGTAATCAAAAAATTTCTGTAAAGTGATTCTTCTTTTTTTTTACATGGTTTATGTTCGGAACCGTTTTTGGTTTTGGTTGTTGTTAAGCCAAAGCTACACACTGGACTATCTATCTATGCTCTGCCCATCACGGGTATCGAATCCTGGTTTTTAGTGTTATAAACCTTCAGACTTACCGCTGTGTCGTTGGGGGCGTTTGGAAATGTAATCGCACAACAAGTCAAGATATTTGGGTATCCACACCAGACATTAGACCATATATACAATACCACTCACCTATCAAAAGCCATATACGAAAAAAAAGGGGAAGAGGACAGATGACTCATTTTTTACTGATCAAAATGCTTCAACAACACATTCCTCCACAGCTAGTAATCAGTCAACAACCAAAGCACTTTTTTTGTTGACAGCTTCAAACTGACCTTAGTACTGGACTATCTCTTCCTCAAACCACATCAAGTAATCAACAGAACATTAAAAAACTTGCTAATAAGTTCAAAACTCGTGAATACCAAGTGAAATTATCCTCTAGCAGGCTTTCTTAACAGGCAGAAAGGAAGAAGTATGTTGTTACAACACATTCTACTAGACCTGCAATGTTTTCATGTGGGTGTTAAATACATTTAAAAGGACAAGAGCCCTCATTTTGCCTTTTATTGTTACTAGTAGAATCAGAAATTAGCATGTGGCATAGAAAAACAATGAGTTGAATATATTTATATATTTGTACATGTATATTTTTTGTTAAATTTATATATTGTTAGCCTCCAGTGGTACAGCGGTATATCTGCCGATTTACAACGCTAGAAACCGGGTTTCGATACCCGTGGTGGGCAGATCACAGATAGCCCATTGTGTATTTTTTTTTGCATAACTACAAACAAACAAACAATATATTGTAAATGAAAGTTTTGTTCATTACAACAAGTTTCTATTGCACATACATGACAGTAAAGGAACTGCTTCATCACTGTAATGAGTTACCAAAATATATCTTAATTAAAAGGTTGTTATTACAGAAATTAAATCTCTTGAAGTTGTTGTTCAAGTTAATTAAGCTGTAGTTAAGTTGTTCGAAACTGAGAAAACTTGGCATTATATACTAACTACAACAAAGACATTCTTCTCAGCCACGCAGGCGCCAAATAAATGACTGACAATCAATCTCATTTCAAAGTAAGAGATATTATATCATTGGGACATCACCCAACTTGCCAACAGAAAATATCACTGTCACTTTCCGTGTGAGATATGCTATATTTCAGCAATATTTCCTACTAGAGAGCAGGCGTAACGCCCTTATGAACTAACCTAGTTTCGGGAATAACTTGAGCGAGAGGAACTTAGAAGCACAGAAAGTTTGGAAAAATAACACATACATTAAGGGGCTATGAAACGAATGGCATGGCTGTATCCCACATCAGAATGATATTTTAAATGTACATAGACAATCGAAAGATGCTTGCAGTTTAGATATATGGATTCAGGCTGATGTGAATAGCAATCCAATCTTAATTATGAGCCACAAGGTGAGGAATGCTACCAGTTGGATAAGAATGGTTTTTTTCATAGGAATGCAAAAACTGTCTCAAAAAAAGATGATTCAAAATTATGGTAAATAAGTGGTGTGTCTAGACTCAATACAATACTCATACAATACAATATCTCACTCCTAGTAATAGATGACTATGGAGAAGCGGTCCCTAATGCACACAGTTACTGAGTCCTTTATGGAAGCATTAAAGTAAGATGCAAGGATTGTGAAACAAATGGTTTGATTTAGCAAAGAAGTTTTACAATTCTTGAACAGGAGTATCCAAGGCTTAAGAAAAGGCTATACTGATATTAGCATGTATATATACATTGGTGAAAAGACTAAAACATATTAATTCATACAAAAGACATCCTGAAAACTGCACATTACGAGACCAGTGAATGAATTTTACACAAAATTATGTAGCATATTTTGGTAGCCTTACAAAATATATCTCCATAACTTAATGGCTATTTTAATTTTAGCATCTTTTGGTAGCCTTACAAAATATATCTCCAATACTTAATGGCTATTTTAATTTTAGTATCTTTTGGTAGTCTTAGAAAGATATATATCCATAACTTAATGACTATTTTCATTCTAGCATCTTTTGGTAGTCCTACAAAAAATATCTTCATAACTTAATGACTATTTCCAGTTTAGCTATGTTTATAACGATAAGTGTCGTTTGAGGGCGGCATAATTCAGGACTTGGTCCATGGAAAAACAAATATATTTGCTGAGGTGTTACACAAACAAATAAGAACTACTTCATTAGGAAACAAAATAGAAGGGTGGATAGCCTTATTATTGTGCTCGTGTAATTATTTAGAGACATAGTAACTGAACAGCTTATAAAGCCTGAAAAGGAAGGAACAAACACAGAAGGAAAGAAGACAAAAACAATTGAAAAAGGTCAAAAACATTGAATATACAAAAGTTGAAGAGTGGAGAGTACCATCTAGTAGCAAAGAAATCATACATTACATAGTCAAACGAGTGGCTGACACTTGTGACAATACGTGTAAAATTTCATATTTCTAATGTAGATAGTGTCCTGTATGCACCTTCCCGCTGTTCGTATAACAGTGAACGAGGACAATGGTAAATGGACAGCCCTATTGTCAGTTATTGAAGCTGATAATCAATCAGAAATGGATTTGTTTAAAATGTGATATGCAACGAAAATAACCCTGTTTACGACGTGGATATGCATAAATTATGAAATGCGGCATTAAAGAGAGTAAATAATATGATGAAGTTTATACAGGAAGTTCATAACACAGACACTATAGTGCATGCTTGGTCACATTAATTCTGCATAAATTACGAAATGCGGCATTAAAGAGAGTAAATAATATGATGAAGTTTATACAGGAAGTTCATAACACAGACACTATAGTGCATGCTTGGTCACATTAATTCTGCTGCAGAAATAGGATATGAACTTGAAAGTATTCACATATATCGCTACTATAAAGAACAAGTATCTATTCTATGTAACTTGAACTTTAAACCCAAACTCAATTATTCAGCCCTTACAAAAAAGCATCCAAACGTTCAAAGGCATATTTATCATTCCCTTCATCTAAAAATGTCTTAGAAGCCTAATAAAACGTGTGCTCCCTCTATCTTAAGGAAGATGACCAGCCACACGGGAATATTTCCCATTAGTTGGAATGTGCAATATTTTTGAGTTGAATACACGTTGTCTATGATGTAGAGGTAGGAAATGCTGATAAATAAAACTAAACATGTTCAATGTGCAGGATATAGTATCAAACAAATCAGTTGTACATTTACATGGACTTTTCAAAGTGCCACCGACTTATCAAGGTCAGTGAAACTTTCAGGGTCGTTTTATCGAAAGGGCAAAAGCAGCAGTTGTCCAAGGTTCACTGCCATCAGAGTCCCACCGAGCGTTGCGGATATAATAATAGTTAATAATAAACCAGTTTTTTGTAAGAAATATATATTTTTCTTTTTTTATTCCCTTAGTTTTTCATTACTAATAACTTCAGCTTATTGTATGGTATTTTCTTAAAAACAGGGGAGAGGGGGGCACTATTTTATACATCGCCCAGACCCCACTAGTGCCTTAACGCAACACTGGACACTTTTAAAGAGTATTTGTGTTGTTAAGTTGTGCAATAATAGTTTCATACATGAATTTGGTTTTCATTCAAGTGTTTTATGAATATTTGGTTTTATTTAATAAATCAGTGATTACAAAAAAAAAGGAATCTTGCTTCGCGTCAAATATAGTTATTTATATACATTTCATATATTTTTCGCTACACAACTTCTTGAAATAATATTTTCAATTTAGAACTACATTGAAAGTGTAATTATCGTTGTTTAAGAGAATGTTTGAGAGAGAAAAAAAGCAAATTAACATATTAAAGTTATAAATTATGTTTACTGGATTAGATAACTCAGCTTATACTATAGAGGGATTACACTAAATGATAAAATCTAAATGTGGTAAAGAATATTAAAAGTGAATTGTATGACCATTTGTTATTTGTATTTCATTGTTATCGATGAATCTATAATGTACAGACTATTTGAAAAATGCAAAGAAACTACAGATTTCGTTATTTGTCGATGTTAATAAGTTTAATTATCTACAATATTGTAACACTTCTGCTTGATTTCTATCGATATCATTTCACTACAACGGATAGAATGCTTGTATTGTGCACTGCATTGTAAACTTTTGTTTGTTTGTGAATTTCGCGCAAAGCTACATGAGGTCTATATGCACTAGTCGTCCCTAATTTAGCAATAAAATACTAGAGGAAAGGCAGCTAGTCAACCCACAGCCAACTTTTGGGCTACTGTTTTACCAACGAATGGTGGGATTGACCGTAACATTATAACTCAACCACGGCTGAAATGGCGAGCATGTTTGGAAGGAGGGAGAGATGGAGATTCGAACCCGAGACCCGCAGATTGCGAATCAAACGCCCTAACCACCTGGCCATGCCAAGCCTCATTAGAAAAGTAACAAGAAATGATTTATCTTAATGTTATTTTCTTGTGATCTTCCTAATTTTATATATAATGTGATATAAAATTTTCCTTTCATTGAGGCCTAAAATTGATAATAATACTCCATGATTTTGTAATGTTTTAAAAGGGAATTGATGAGGTTCTAAGTCTGTCCATTTTGTTCGAAAATCTTCCTGCAGAACAATAACAGGTTGTTTTGTATGTATTGACAAAGTTTTTCTACAAGCTAAACATACGCTAATAACTTCATGATTCAAACGTAGATGTCATTATAAAGTTTTAATATCTATTGCATACAATTTTGTGAAAAGAATACATGCATTTCTAATCTACTTGTTTTAGTAAAAAGTGAATAAGGTCACTTATAAGTAAATTTGTTAAACAAGATGTATACCATGAAATACGAAAAAACCGCCATTTTACTTAAGATAAGTAATAAAATCAGTATGCACCAAAATATTGTTTGTAGTTAAGCACAAAGCTACACAATTAGCTCTCTGTGCTGTGCCCACCACAGGTATCACAACCCGGTTTCAAGCGCTATAAGTACGTAGTCTTATCGCTGTGCCACTGGGGGCCCAACAGATGGTACATTATTAATAAAAAATATTCACAGTCGTCTTCACTGCCAGTTGGTAGATAAAATGAGCTGACCAATATTCTGTTAAAACGTGTAGTATGTTCCACCAAAAATAAACAACTTCATTGTGCTTATAAATCGGTCTTTACAAATTTATTATTATATTAGCGTAATATACTTCCATACACAAATAAATCAACCACTAACGAATTACCCCGACACTTGTTTACACCAGGACGACTTAATTTTCAAGCTTACCTTGTTCTAAACCTTTACATAACATTAAGTGTGTTAGGCGAGGACTACTTTTCTATCTTGTTTAAAATTATCCGTGTCATTTTTTTAGATAATAAAATTCTGTTAGATTGTAAATTTTAGATTGTACATTTTAAATTCAGAACATTAGTCAATGAAACAAAATTAGGGAGTAAAACGAAGAAACAACTCTGCTTTGAAGTTTGATTTGATAAAGAATTGCACATAAAGTTCGTTAATATAAAAATATAAATAAATTTAATTATATTTTCATACTTACTTGATTGGCACTGAAATTAAGCGACATTTTGTTACTTTTTATAACAATTTTGAGATTTTATAAAAAAAAATTTCCTTGGTCTTCTGCAGTAAGTACTGAATGAATCACTGTTCGAACACAGCTTAGAAATTACATCGTGAAAACAGTTGCTATAGTAACAGAGATCTTTAAGTATAAACAAGTAAAAATTGATTTCGAAAGTGAACAACATCAATTCATTGTTTAAAGTAATATTATTAATATTACATTTGAACAATATTTTTATATATTACCTTTTCTGAAATTAGTTTTTAAACATTTTAAATCGGTCCTGGCATACTAACCCTTACTCTTATTAGGCCTAACATTAATTACACTTGTTATAATACATTAATATTAGGTCTATTATATTTTGTAACACTGCAATATTTCTTCAGGCCATTAAGGTTTTTTAAGAATGAGTAATACTAATAGCTGTTTGTCGACGATGCGTATACACCACAACAATTGTAATTTGTTGTATTTTAATACCAGGATTGTCAACATGGTTTCACAAGTGGGGAAATATTTCCTTACTAATCTTTTGAATTTCTTTTAAGAGGTTACTGGATTTTCAAAACCATTTGATAAGATTCCAAATAAAAGGCTTGTTAAAATGAACTCTTAGTGAGTTTGTTTGTTTGTAATTAAGCACAAAGCTACACAATGGGCTATTTGTGCTCTGCCCACCACGGGTTTCGAAACCCGGTTCTAGCATTGTAAGTCCGCAGACATATCGCTGTGCCACTTGGGGGGTCTCTTTGTGAGAGTGTGGGGAATAAGATGGCTCTTTGGATAGAAAAATGGCAGAGTGTTGCTATAAATGGGGGGTGAATCAAACTGAATTAATCATTTTAATGTCACAAGTGGGGTACTTCAGGGCTCAGTGCTAGTATTGTTGCACATTTTAACTTACATCAACCATACAGATGACGGAATGGTCAATAGATTACATACATTTGATGATATGAAGGTATGAGTGTTGCTGGCTGTGAGGTGGATGCTGCTGCATTTTAAATGAATTTACCTCCCAGTTGCTTAGGAATAAGTCTGAAGGTTTATAGCACTGAAAACTGGATTTTGATACTCCTAGTTGACACAGCACAGATAGCCCATTGTGTATCTATGCACTTAGACAACAAACTAAATAAAAATCAAAAGGATTTAGATTAATTGGTGCAAGAATAAATGGCAGATGACTTTTAATTATAATAAATGCAAATTAGTGCATGTGGCTTATCATAATTTAAATGATCTTAACAGTATTATAGAAGAAAAGGATCTTGGTGTAAATGTAATGGTTGATCACTCTCAAGCAATTCAAGCAGTGTGCTTTTGTTAGTGGTACAGTAAATAGGATTTTATGTTGTAGTTACAGAAATTTTGAATACAAGTCTACATAGGTCACTGGTTAGGTCTCATTTGGAGTGTTGTGTTCAGCCTTAGGTACTTACTTTAGGAAGGGCATTAAATTGTTGGGAAGCGTTCAGTGGAGGGTCACTAGAATGTAATGGGGGTAAACAAGATAATGGAAAAAAAAGATAAAGAAAAAAAAGACAACAGAAGAAAAATCAATTGGAAAAAAAAAAGAGAAAGAAAACTACACAAACAGTTAAAAAAGTCCTATATTTAGTCAATGATTAGAAACCATGTTGAAATATATATAGATGTACAAACAAATTATAGAAAGGATAAACAAAACAGTAGGGTTTAATAGCAAGTGTTGAACAATAATGGGAAGCCATGTATTAGAAAAATGTATTGTTGGTTCACATGGTTTCAAAAATTAGCTCAGGCTTGGTTTAGCTGTTATTGATACTATTTTCCAAAATACTTTTTTTTACCTGTTTATGTAAACTTCTTTTGTCTTTTTTTACCTTGATTCACTAGGATGGACAGGTAAAAATATCTGAAATTGTTTTCTCTTGAAAATAGGAAGTTAGAGGGGGTGTGATTGAGATGTTCAAGATTGTTTAGGGAATTGATAGTGTCAAAGCATATTTTCTTGTACTTAATGGTGAGAATGATAAGACTTGGGGACACAAATATTAATTTTGGCAAGGTAACAGATATCTTCATCCAGATGGTTTTATTTTTCTAACAACACGGTTTGACTTTAGATCTGGTAGATGCAGTAAATTGAAATGAAGACTTATAGTAAGAGCTGGTTTTGAATGTTTTTATTTTGTTGTTGTTGATGAGTGGATGAGACAGCCTAGATGAACCAATAGCTATCTTGTAGTCCTTAAATTTCAAGTTGTAGGTAATCAAATCTGCATGTGTCTCAAGTAAAGCAAGAAAATTTAATGATCAAACTTAATGTTTTAGATAATATGGGAGAACTTAAGGCTGTCATTATCATAAAACCCTTCCAATCTTAAACTATACTATTTATAAGTTAAGAGTAACACTATCATGGTATCAGTTCTTTCATTGTTTGCAAAGCATGTACTGGTGTGTAGTACAAAAAATTATTGTACCTCTGATATATTTAATAAATGAAATGAAATTTAAGTGCTCAAATGATGAAGTATTATTAATATTCATCATCATCATCATAGACAGCAGTACATCGATAATTCTACCGATGCTTAGCTGCCACACAATCATATAAAAATTAATATTAGAAATTAATTAATTAGAAATTAATATTAGTACTCATCAACACCCTTAATAAGTTTTGGAATTTCATAATTTG